>NW_020799127.1:1949180-1983307 GCF_003259725.1 Athene cunicularia | reverse complement strand
AAAAAAAAAAAAAAAAAAGGATTAAATTTGTTCTGCAGAAAAAAAATAATAAATAAACCTAAGGAGGAAACACATTTTAAGCCCAAAGATGACAAAACTCCAAACGGGAGTGCCCACACCAGCCCCAAAGGACAGGCAGCTCCTCAGACAATGCAGGAATCTCCCTGCAGAATCCCAACTACCTTTTTTTTTTTTTTTTTTTTTTTTTTTTTGGAGGCAGATGGCATTTCTCGGCTCTGTGGCCTGTGAAGCGTAGCTGAATTTCTTCTGTCCAGGGTAACAGGACTGCAGTGTGCTCTTTGCATACCTCCAGTCATCAGCTTTTATAACAGACCTCTTGTGAATTAGCTCGGATTAGAGAGATTTTCTAGGCAGGCGCATCAGTTCAAGTAGTAATTTTTGGCCTATTTGTGATCTAAAGTACTGTCTGCTTTCAGTGCATCTTCCTAAAGCTCACATGCCTTGGTTGCTCTGGACTTTATGGCTGGAGCACCTACTGAATCTGGGTGGAAAAAGACATTGCCCTCTTTTTTTCAGTCTAGAATAGTAGATGCCATCATGGCACGGGATTGTTTTTGTTTTTATGGTTAGTACCAAGGAGATGTGAGTAGTGGTGCTTCAGAGGAAGTTCTGCTTGGTTAAGGAAGATGTGTGGTGAGTGTGGGTTATGTCGGCAAAAGTTGGGGATACTTCTTCTTTTTAATGGACATGTGATTTATTTTTTCCTCTTAGGGAAGAGGAGACTTCTGGGCCAACTAGGTTCAGTCTTTCTACTGATACACAGTTGATTCTGTCTATTCTGCTTTCACTCATGTGTGTACAGCAAATTGTCACCCCAGAGTCTGTGTGGAGGTGTGACTGCTTGCACACTCATGGGGATTGCCTAAACCAAAAAAAATTTCAGTGGAGCGAAGGGGACCTCTTTGTAGGCAATTACAAATCTTGTTCTCGCCACCCTTCCTGCTCTTGAAACAAGTTTTTCTCCTGACACTTGAAAATAAAATTTGATTAAAATTTATCAACATGTATCACACTAGTATTGTATCTGCAGTGTGTCTGTTATGGTGGGTTCATTACTATGTAATTGGAATGATTATTCCACTCCGCTGTGGCCTTCAGCCATCAGATGGACAGCACACGTTGAGCTTTTGGGGTAGGTTGGCTTTTTCATTTGTGGCCTTGAGCACACTCTTGCATGCTTGTGGAGTAATACTGTGCTGCTTTAAATTTAATTTTTGCAGTCAGAGTAGAAGGGTCGATTCGATTTCATTATCATGAGCTAGTGGGGTGTTGCAGTGTTTGTCAGCAATCCTGTAGACTGGTACCAGTTGTTTGTTTTTGCAGGGAAGGGATTCTCTGTCATGACACGTTTGTGTGTACATCTGTGTGTGTAAATACGCACGTTGGGTTTATCTTATCTTGCTGTGAACCTTTTGATGATGGAGTTTTATTTCAGGAAATGAGCTCCAAGTGGGAAATAAGCCTTGTGCCCGTCTCCTGGAGGTGCTGTTAGGGCCTGCAGAAAGTTAGGGTGCACGCACGAGTTTCTAACACAGACTTGTGATCTTGCAAAGCTGCGCCTGTCCGCGGACAGGCCGATGGGCAGCCCCTGCCCCTCGCGGGCAGGTGGTCCCTCGCCGTGGCACCGCTCCAGCTCGCAGAGAGCTTTGTGCTGGAAACACCGTGTGTGCACGATGTACCGGAATGCTTTTTATAGACTGTTGTGGATGTTTCACACCAAGAAAATAACTGGTTTTGCCAAACTCGAGAACCAGCGGAACACAGCAGCCTTTTTTGAAGCAGTCAGGCCTTGAAACCTGACTGATAACCCACCAACTCCATCTGCAAGACTGCTTCGGGAGATAGAGATGCTTTACATTTATTTCCTAAAACAATTGAGGCTTTTTTTCCTTTCCAGGATGACTGCTTGATTAAGGAGGTCACAGCTAGCAGACATTTCTTGTTTGGAATATTTGGCTACCAGGGAAATGCTGGGCAGATGATTACATTGCCAAGTCAGGGAATACTGCTGAAGTGAATACTCAGTTTCAAAGAAATACAGCTCCTGTGTCATGTGTTTGTTGTTGAAGACACAAACCCATTGATGTCGTACTTGTGAACTGAAAAATGCAGTGCTGGAATTCAGAGGTGAAATAATCCCTTTTTTTTCCTTTATTTCAAAGGTAGCTTTCCTGCTACTCAATAGTGGAAGACCATCTAAAATGCTCTTTCCAATGAAATTCTGCCTGTGTAGTTTTTGGGATTACCAGTGGCTTCATTTTAGGAAAATTATGTTCAACTCCTTTGTTCCATTCCCCAAACTCATTTTTCTTGGACATCCTAACACAAGAAACTGGAGTTCTGAGGTCTAGAAAACATTAAGAGTCCACAGTAGAGCTCCTAGATCATATTTTACCCAGGCTTTTGTTTGTATCTGAAGTACAAATGAGAAAATGTTCCTCTGCAGGAGCCTGGCAGATATTTCAGACCAAAACTGCCTTTTTTTTTTTTTTTTTTCCCCAGATGATGTTATTTCACACAAATGGTATATACATTTGAATCTTTTCCTATTTAACACATTGTCTTAATTTTATAATATTTTTTTAGTAATGATGATGATTTTACATATGGATTATGACTTCAGCTGTGGGAGTTAGCAATTGGAAGAGATTTACAGGAAAAAATAACTTTAAATTAATTTTCTTTAGGTTTTTTTTTTTTTTTTTCCCAACTGTACTAGCATTTGCAAGAGCTTTTGGCCATAGATCTGGTTCCAAATCCTTTGTAACTTTTTATCTGTTACTACCCTTTTAACAAAAGGATCTTGCAGTCAAACTAGCTCAAAATAAAATTAATTGGGGGTAGTTATCTAAAAATGGACGTAAAGCATCAGATTTTGTAAATTGAAACATAGAGGTGAAGTGGGGTTTTTTTCTAGAAAAAAAAAAAAAAAAAATCAGCCATACTGCTTCACCTCCTTGGAGGTGAGCCTACATAGTTGTGGGTTTTTAATGATCAGTGTTTGAACCCTGGATCTATCTATCCCTCCGTCCGTGGGTACCCAGCTTCCCGAAGGGGGATAAGCAGGTTTAATTGCAGGCATGTGACTGTGCCACTGCCCCATGAGGCTCTTTGGGTGACTATGATCTGTTTAAGTTATTTAGAAGAAAAATCTGCTTTCTGGAGAGCAGCTGGGGATGTGGAAGTGGCACAGTCTGTTGTTAGGTACCTGCCCGTCCCTGGTACGTGCTTTGGGTCCGTCGTTTGGGCTTCAGGCAGCTGAGCTGAATGGGACGTCTCGGATGAAGGATGGTGCCCCGTGTTTCTGTTGGTAAATGTGCACCCGGGTATTTAAATCTACTTCGTCATGGGAAAGGGAAAACAAATGTGCTCCCCCCAGTTAGCCAAGTTCCGTTGCCAGTCGAGGCTGGAGGGCTGACGGTCTGTCTTGGGGCTGCGGCAGGCAGGACGTGTGCCTGTGGAATATGCAGGGCGGCGATGCTGAGGGCACCACGCTGACCTGGCGAGAGGTGGCTCCTTCGGGCGAGGTGTCTCACCTTTTGGCTTCCAGACCAGCACAGAGATCTCCCTTGAAGATCTGAAGCTCATCGATGTGTGTGATGACAGTCAAATACTGCTGCGTGTGGCCAGCGAGAGGCTGCTGACTTGGTGAAAACCTTCTGCAGTCATTCCCTCTTCTCCCTTCTTTTTTTTTTTTTTTTCCTGTTAGCTGCAGGAAGGCTGCTGATCTGTCTGTGGAGAGCTTTAGTCTGAACACTTGAATAGATTTGTATATTATGATTTCAAAATTGTTCTTAATTGGTGCAGATATTGAGTCTGCCAGATGTTAGTCGTCTTTTCCAGCAAAGACTTAACTATTACTAAGAGTTGAACTGGAAATAATTGTTTTACCTCAGGATGGTATTTCATTTGGAAGATTAATAAAGTCCACTTGAAAAAGAGATTATCTTAAATTTGCTGCAGCTGGAAAGGACAAAGATTATCATTGTCAAAGGCAACGCGCGTCAAAACTAACTGGATCTCGTTTTTTTAGAGAAGGGAACTTAATAAAAATGTGCTTAAGATAAGCCCTGAAGGAATGTCTGAAAACTTTTAAAGCTAAAATATCAGTGGTAACAAGATGCAAATGTTACGCATAGACCCCATAAAAAACAAATATTTTTTTTTTTATGCCTATAGAAGAATGTAACCAGCATGCTATACTTCTCTCTGTGTTTCAATTGGTTACAGAGCTGGTAATAATGCAGTCTCTGTGTAAAGCCATATACATATATATTAAATTCTGGTATTTCTGCTTTGCTCTTTATGTTTGAAAGGGGTAGTTGTGTTTCAATGTGGCTTTTCACTGAAATTTAGTGTTCCTTACCGCTTCCAAAGCAGCCATGCAGCCCCGTATTAGAGATTTTTAGATACTCCTTATAATATGTGAAGTTTGATGTTAAATGCTCACCCCGGTGAAACCTGAGACTCAGTATTGAAAACAGTTTTTTACTTACACTGTGAAGAAATACATTTTCCTTTTGAGGAACGGATAAAATTGTCTCAAGTGAAAAAACGTGGCCATCTAACAAAAATATACACCCCTTGTAATTGTTGGTTGGAAAGCTGTACTGCTTGGAGCCGTGCAAATTAAGCACTATAAGAATAATATTTGTTTGGGTGTCAGCCTTTTTTTCTTTAAATGATGCCACCTTTGCTTCTAAAATGCCGCCGCAAAGACATGCGGTTACGATGTACACAAATATCTGGAGCACTCGAACAAATCGCTTTTTTTTTTTTTTTTTTTTTTTCCGTAGTATAGCTAGAAACTGGGACTTCTGGGTTGTGGTGATGTAGGAGAGTTTTGGAAGGAGAGGAGGACATTTCTCTTTGATCCTGCTTTCTAACGGTGCTCCACAGTGGGACTGGGGCTGTACTTTGTTAAATATTTAAGTAGATAAATCCCTGTGTGTGCCTTACTTAAACTGGCTTGTAATGGGAACAACCAGGGGGGGCTAAGGTATGTCGTGACTAATGTGAAATAGCTGTCTTAGCTGTGCAAGTTACCTATTTATTCTGAACTTTATCTATGGCGAACTATTAACTCTGAATTCTAATTAAAATAATGAATTTGCAGATGAACGAGATTGGATGTGGTGGAGAGAAAAATTGTGGCTAGAGTTTCAGAGAGTCTTGGGCCAAGATCTGTGCCATATTCTTCAAAGAGCAGCTTCCTCTGTTGTGAAGGAACCACAGGACTTTCTGTGTATATTTTGAATTTACCCTTTGATTCCTCCTGTGACTCATGGTGGGAAGCTTTGGACTTTCTGAAGGCCAAAACCTAGACTTTCAGAGCACAGCTTAAGCCTTGAGTAGGTCTGTGAGCAAAAACCCCCCAAATACTTCTGATCTTAAACCCAAATAATCTCCGAAGACCCTCACAATTTAGGTCTGAGGTGAAAACAAACACAGAAACAAGTTATTTCTAGCTCTTCATCATCTGTAATCATAGGCTTTCATTGCAGTAATGCAGTTTGAGTGCTGGGCTTGTAGCTAAAGAAAGCATTGAACCTACGTACAGCTCAACAGCTGCTTTTTTGTGGTTAAGGTTTTGTGGTGATGCTCTGCCAGGTCTTATGTTGGCTTCCTGCATATTCTCTTCTGTGACTAAACTTTTTTTTCTTTAGTTTGCTTGAAATATTCACCGGATGTTGATCTTTACGGTTTAAGTCTCCATTTTAATGTTTAAGACCTTTTTTTTTTTTTTTTTTTTTTTTTTGTACAAGAAAGGGATTTTTTTTTTTTTTTCCAGTTTGGTCTTTTTTTAAAAAAAAAAAAAGTTTTAAAACTTAACAGTATGTATTTGTACTCTGTTTAGTCTAACTGAAGCTCATCTACAGCCTTGTGACCTCACCAAACTAAATATTATCTTGTTCCCAGAACCCTGAACTGATAAGTAATAAATGGTGATAAGAGGTAATAAATGGGACAAGACTGATGTTGCTTAGTGGACAAGGCACAGGGAAATGGTATAGTGCATGGCCGTGCTTTTAAACCAGTTTTCAAATTCTGTTTTGCTCTACCCCACCATATGCCTGGCTTCTGTAGGGAGTTTTACTGTCTCTACTTCTGTTTTGTGTGAGTACTCTCTGCCTCCTTTCACATGCTGGTATCCTGGTGGCATTTTTCTGAAGTTTCTATGCCTGTACCTCCCATCCTTGCATCTGAAGTGAAGGAACTTCCCTCCACTTTACTATATGTTTACAATAGGAGGCAAAAATAAGATCCATATAGCATGGTGGTAGCTTGGACACAGGGATAGATTATTGAATTTCAGATATATTGTTAAAATGCCTTGGTTTAGGGTTCGAGGTGGATGACCTAGAGAAGCCTGTGCCTGCGGACTCAGGAGGAGTCATTTAGGAGGGTCTGGTTTGGCTTTGATGCTGCAGAAATCAGTCATGTGTATGGCGTTTCAGAATCCTGAGTCTAGAAACAGTTCTTATCAGATCTTTCTGCTTCAAGGTAGGGTTGAAAAAAGCCGAGGTGATATAGCAGTGCCTGCTAGCGTGTTACTTGGATTGGACGGGTCGTGCTAGATGTTTGCGAAAATGTCAGGATGATTTGGTGACTTTTTTCTGGGACTGCTGCAGAAAGTGGCACCTGGGAGGCATATGTTCTTACCATGATTGGATTAACAAGGTGCTTAGTTTCAAAAGCCTTTTAAAAATGAAATTACTAGCATTTGTTAAAAAAAAAACAAAAAACAAACAAACAAAAAAAAAAAACCCAAAAAAAAAACCAACCAAAACCAAACACCTTAAACTGTGTGGGAATCTTGTTTTATTTACTGTGAGTGGTTTTGATCCACGTACAAAAAATGACATCAGCTCAGCCTCTGGATCTACTTCAATAAGAAGAGCATCAGGACTGCAGGGAGAGAATGGTGCTCTGTGCCCATTAATGATGCGTCCTGCTTGTTAATGCCACAGAACATGGGCGAGCTGCGTTGTTACTGTGTGAAAGGGAGTCACAGATGATGCTTTTCTTCAGGCTTTTGTTCAAGCATTTCCACACTCGTAACTCATCTACACGTGACTTGATGGTTACGGGACTCAATTTGGAAGCGTTCTGCTGGACTCGTATCCTGCTTCCCCCAAAGGTTGTTAATTTGAATCCCCTTCCAAGGACTGAAGCTAGTCACGTCTGCTTTCTGTGTCATGGCTTCAAAAATAAGCCCACTGCTGCATTTTAGAGCTTGGTTCTCACTGGAGAAATGTTCAGTTGTTCCTTTTTTTGGCTTTTTCTGTCTGGAAACCACCAACGTGCATTGCTTTAGAGAAGGATTTTAGCCATGTGTGATCAGACGGATGGCTTGCGTTGCTGCTGTTAGTAAAGGGGCTCCAAGTTTAATCTTCAATCTGATGCTAATTTCAATGGATTTATTCTGAATTTGCACTGCAATGCAATCGAAAGCAAAACTTGGCATTACAACCTGAGCCTAAATTCCATGTAACTGCACAAATCTCTTGGTGCTGTGACAAGCCAAATGTTTTGATTTCCCAATCTTGAATGGTTTCACGAATCTGAATAGAAATTACAAAGCTTCTGTGAACAGGTAGACTTCAGATAAAGTTCTGTATTACAAACCTAGTTTTGTTTGCTTTGAAATGTGTGGGGGTTTTGAACATGTAAGCAGAGATCAACATTGGTTGAAAGACAGGACAGCTCACAGACCCTGTACTAAAAAGAGGAGGAATTAACCTAGTCCTCTTTATGTGGGCAAGAAAACTTATTAATTTACAATGGCTCATTAACACAGAGAACAGAGATGTTGAAGGAGGTGGTGATGTGTAATAGGATTGGATCCCCCTTTACCCTTAAATACAGGAGATGTGTTTAGTCTATGCAGTGACTCATTCTGGCATTAGAGATCAAAGGGATCCTGGCTCAGTATTTATTCCAAATTGGTGGTTTCAGTGGAAAATATGTCTGTGGATTCTTACAGGTAAAATTTGTCCACGTGTCTCTGAGGGGAGAAAATAGAACTATGTTTTTTGGTTTTTGTTTTTTTTTTATTATTAAATGAAGCTTTCTCTGATACAGAGAACAGAATTTAAATTTAGCAGGCCCATGTCTGTTCAGTCATAGAAGTCAAGCCCTGACAAGTCAAATCTGTTAAAAAGATTGGGTATTGGTGTAACTTTACCTAATTCTGTAGAGTGGCATGGGTGCCTTAATTCTGAATCATAATGGGAATATTTTAATATTTATATTTAATATTTCAAAAAGTTATTGTAATGACAACAGCTACAAGAAAATTCCCCTCTTGCAGGTACAAAAAAACCCCTCTTTATTTCTCCCTCTAAACTTTTTAGGAAGGCATTGACCATATGATGAAGGATTGGGCAGCCTGGCTTCTGCTCCGAACTCTTCTACTGAATTTTTTCCCAAATGACTATACCGTAATCACCTCACCTTTGGCTGTTTCTGTCATCCATATGGTTTTGAAACCCCTATTTTATTTTATTTTATTTTTTCTGTAAGGGGAGAAAAAGAGCATGCAAAGCACTTAAGAACTCCTTAATGCCCTGGAAAATGTTTTTCCACTAATCTGTATTCTTAACCAGAGTGTAGAACTGCCAGTTGTCAGTGGGATACCAGCTTTTCTTGTTAAAAGGGACAAAGTGACCCTGGGAATGAAGTCCCACTTGCAGAGATGCTGTACAGAAATTTATCCTTTCAAGAATGGCTATGGGACGTAAGTAAGCTCATTTTGTGATAACTATCCCTGAAGGACAGCAAGCTCCTGGTGGCAGCATGTGATGAATCTGCAAATAAACCCATTTTCCTTCATAGCTTCTCTTCCCCTTTTGGGCATTAGATCCTTCTATCCATTTATATGCAATGCAGTCAGACTCTTCCCTGTTAGGTTTCAATGGCTGGAAGGAATTTACTGTCTTATTTACTTATTATTTTACGTGGGAGGCTGTAGGAGCCTTGCAGTCCTCATGTCAAGGTAGACCTTACTGCTAGTACTAGTACTAGGTGGTGATGCACTGAACTCCTGTCAGCTTCGTTTCGGCTCTGAAAGAGGTGTCATCCTCTCTTCGAACACACAGCCTTTTTCTTCAGCGTTCAGTGAAGCCTTAATTACTGCCTGATCTTTCTCCTGTAAAACTCACAATGTGCTACAGCTCTAGAGCCATCAGCAGGGATTTATTTCCCCATGGTGAGCTAGTATGTCTCTGTCCTGGAGTGGGCTTTGGTTTAGGTGGGGTTTGGGTCCATGACTCAGCCCAATTCTCCCGTAATTGTAGGGCAGTTGAGAAGCAGGGGAATGAGGTCACTGTCTTGGTCACTGCTCCTTGGCTTTGGCATTTTGCATTAAAACCCAAGTTTGGAACTCTCGTGCTGTCCGTCTCTTCCCCTCCATAAATAGCACAGGGTTGCTACTGCCAGTAGTTTTATACCCCCCCACTAGTAACAATTTGCAGTGTTTTGGCCTGCCTTAAAGTTGGATTTAATTTGTGAAAATGGTAACTTCAATTTTCTTTGCAGCAGCTGGCAAACAGAGCTTGCTCCCTTTCAGAGACTAGATGAGGCTTCAGTAGGTCTGGACTAGCATCTTCAAGGCTATTCCAGTGTGGGCCAGTGTTCATCAAGTTTTTTTTCATTGTTTGCCTGTGAATTCAAGTACTAAACAATTACATTCTTGGGAATTTATGCCAGCGAGACAGCAAAACCAACTATGTTTGTGTGAATTTAAGACTCATCTGCCTTTGTATAAATATTTAAAAATGCTTAATCTTGAATTTTATATCCTCCTAGCTGTCATCTTTATTAATTGGCCTCCATCTAAATGGCGTAGTACCATGGTTTAATGATAATTCTGTGAAGGCTAGTCACCATAATTAACTAGGAATACTGAACTATATTAATCTGCCCATTGTACTAGAAGAGATTAAAGCAGTTTAACCAGAGTGAGCATTCTTCTATTTCTTGAAGGACCGACCCTGTGAGGAGTACTGTGTGTTTCCTCAAGTGTCAGAGGAGTCTTTGAAGAGCAGTTTATTTCTTAACCTTTGTTAATACTTGTGCTCTCTTGATACGGCACATAAATGCTGCGCTTAAATGTATTTACCTTTACAAAGGTAATAAAACTCGTAAAATGTAGATAAGATAATGGACATGTAGGAGCACTATTGGGAGACTTTGCTACATGCTAGTGTCCCACCTACCTTCCTGACTCTTGAAAGCAGATAAGCATTATCTCCTTTAATAAACAGTTTCCTTGGTCTTGAATAGGTTCAGTAAAAGTACTTAGTATTGCGTCAGAGATTAAGACGACTTCTACCTCTCAGTTTTTGAGGCTGATGGAGGGGAGATGGAGATAAACCTAAAGGCAAGGTAAGGAGAGCAGGGAGCCCTTCAGCTGCGACTTGTAATTATTCTTGGCATTTCAGGCTGAAGAACTGCAGAAGTGAATGAAAATGTTGTGTTAATACATTCCAGCAGGATCTCTGGTTCCTTTCCCCAGAAGAGTAATCCCGGTCTGTTATTGCTTGGTCTTATCAGAGCCTTTCAGAATTAGTTTGAGGTGATAACAGCAGGGTGGTTATGACGGGGCTAGCGAAGGGAATGGCTGTACATCCACGGCATTTACTCATGAAATCATTAAGTCAAACGAAGACCTTTTATGAGAGAGGATGTTAAAATACCACTGTTTTGAACTTAGTACAGGTTACATTCTAACAGCTAAGCTTACCTAGCTGAACATTGAACTACACAGTTGGGTATTTCTTTACAGAAATGGAACAGTTTTTCCCCGAAAATGGAAGATCTCCCTTTTTGGTGGAGTGACTTATTTTTCTTTTAAGGTCACCAAGCCAGCCCAAATGCAACACAGTCTGAGGTATTCTTGAAAGGAATTATTCACAAAGGCTATCAGTTTAACTTCTTTATTTATTTCTTTTTTTTTTTTTTTTCTTTCAGCTGTGGAAAATAGGCAGACATTCTTGGGTTTCTCTCCAGAGTAATTCTGAGCTTTATGCTGGCTGCTGTGCCAGCCCCTCCTCATGAAAGATCTAGCTGGGGATTCATTTGGTGAACCTCAACTTGAAGCCCCCAGACTCGACACGAGTGTAAATGTTCCAGTGCCAGAAAATCCTGCTCCCTTTGGAGAGCAGGAGACCCACAGTGCAAGAGCAATGCTCAAAACATCCAGGTTTTCCTCTTCATAGCAGATTGCCATGTAGTCATAAGGCAGTTCTGAAAAGAAATTATCCTCACCCTACATGGGGAAAAATTTCCTGTAGTTAAAAGCCTGCTAGATTACTGCTCCTAGAGCTGTGATGTAAGAATCTTCCATGCAGTCATGTGCATCAGCTGAGATAATGCACTATTTTAACCTGGCAGTCTCCGAGAGGACATTCACGAAAGCTTTCATTAGGTGTTTATAAAAAATAGAAAGGAAATTCATGCCATAGAAGTTTGCCTGTACTTTCCGACAGCTTAGTGTTAGATCTTATTATGGCTTTAAATCTCTTCTGTAACTACTTGTCTCCTCAGCTGCCAGACTTTTGGCAAGGTGTCTGCATTTTGCTAAGAGTCCTTAGCAGCAGTAGGAGGCGAGAAATTACAAGTGAAATGTCCTGAGCACCATAAAAATACAAATGTATTTTTAAAAGGGTGGTGGTGTATATTAGAGCATGCTTCCATGACATCTTTTTAAAGTTCCTGCAAGGCTAGAACTATATAGAATTGTACTCCTTTGTAAGCATGCTTGACTATAAGTAGATTTCAAATCTGTTTTATTGTAGGCTTTCTTTTTCATATTCTTTTTTCTCCTGCCCCAAAGCCCTCCCTCCATACTAATATTTTTATCAGCTCTTGAAGTGTCTTTTGCATTCTGGGGATAAAAAAAAAAAAAAAGAACTGAGAATTAGGGTTAAAAAAAAAAAAAAAGAGAGGTGAGGGAAGGGGGAATAGAGTTATCTGGAAAAACGTGGATTCTTCCTGTGCTACTGAAGACTGGAGGGAGAACCTGGAAAATCAGCTCAAGACTCTTGTACTGGATTTTATGTAGAAGCTTTGAAGCTCTTGGGGTGCTTGGCTTCAGAAACATGTCAAAGTTTGACATGGTCATGTGTGCTGGTTAATACTTTTATTGACATGTTAGATTTATTAATGGGCGTTTTATATTACTTTTCTAAACCGAATGTGCTGAAGTGGAGGTAGAGGACTAACAGTTTGAGTGTGCTTGGGAGAAGAGAAACAGGATGGGACCTCCTGCTTTAGCAACCACGGTGTATCGAGGTCAGATCACTAGTTAAATTTTTAGCATGGAGGATAGAAATTGAAAGTCCTGTTTGGTGCCAGGCTGCAGAAAGCTTTTATTTATGATAAATATTTGCTTAACACTACCATGTGTGCAGTTTACAGTGGTGTGGACTTTTTTTTTTTTTTCCCCTAAAGTACTCATGTTGGTAGTCTTGTATCTTAGCAAACTTAAAACTCTATCGAAGGCCTGGAGTAAGATTGATTTATTTTCTCTTTTTTTTTTTTCTTCTTTTTTTTCCTTTTAAGCCAGTGAAGCTTCAGATTCTGGGACAAGCGTGCTGGTTCCTATCTTCTGCTGTTTAAATACATTTGATTAAATTAAGAGCATTAAGCAATTTTTAAGTTTCCCTAAACAATGGATGGATTTTTCTGTGATTATTGCATGAGTCAGTTATAATAATCCCTTTTCGTTGTGCAGTTTCGTTGCTGAAACTGAGCACTGAAGTATTGTTGGTAACTCCCTTATAAACAACCCAACTTCCAATTTGCAGGAGAAATTTTTCTCTCTCGGTTCTGTTCTACTGTAGCCTGTATTTATTTCAGTAATGATGTGGCTGTTGGAGATGAGCTGTCCAGAGGAATCACACGGCTTTCCTGGGACACTGGCATAATAGCGTGCTGTGTCCCGCAGTTCAGACTCCTCGAGCAGACTCCCCTTTGTCTGTGCAGGGTCTCTGAAAGCTTGTTTTGACCTTTTCAGTGCAGGAGACCGCAATTCTACAAGTTTCTCAAATTAGC
The DNA here is from genome assembly GCF_003259725.1 of Athene cunicularia. Lineage (NCBI taxonomy): Eukaryota > Metazoa > Chordata > Aves > Strigiformes > Strigidae > Athene > Athene cunicularia. The sequence continues at coordinate 1,970,227 of NW_020799127.1, read as the reverse complement.
ACTTGGACCAGGCTATTTCTGTATGTTGACTGAAAGAATCTGAGATGATGAGTAGTCTATGCAGTAATTGTAATGTGACTTAAAAGCACTGGATGGGCTACTGTTTCCTGCCCTGCTATTGCAGGGTTAGCAAAAAAACGACTTCAAGATGTCAAACTTCTGCTTCTCATTTGTTCAGAGATGCTTGTACGTGTCTGCCAGACCCACATAATGAAACTTAACCCCCCCCCCGCCATACCATAGGTGGGTAGGTAAACATGAAGCAGTTTCTCAGGAGTAGAGAATAATGGGCAGCTTTTTGACTTCTGCAGGGTTTAAAAAAAAAAAAAATTAAATTTTAAGTCAGTATTTTTCTTCAGGCTCATAGTCTCTGTTCTGCTTTTTGTCCTTCGCTTAAGTTTTATAGCATCTGTCACTGTATTTCAGTAATATTTTCTTCAAAGAGAATGGTCATTAGGAGGAGTGAGTTTACCTGGTTGAATTTCACAGTTTTATATATACGCCCGTGCCAAAGTGTTAGGACAAAACACCTGAATGCTTGACATATTAAATACCATAAAATTGCAGCTTGTTGATAGGCAGAGTTGTAAAATAAATGTATATGCGTGATCGGCTGCCTTTAATGTATGAAGTTTGTAGTACTTCTGTTTGCTAGAGATTTCCTTACATGGGAATTCAGTATTTGATAATTAACTTGTAGCTAGGAGCGCTAGGCAGTAATGTAATCCTGTGCTCTTCAGATTACCTGTTTCAAAATGAGTCAGAGCCATTACTTTATCTGCAGTTACACCAACAGTTTTACAGGAATGTAATGTTCTTTGCCTTGGCTCTTTCATAAGCTGTGCTTGCAGTTGTCTTCTGCAGGCCTAGAGTACACAGAGCTCTTCTGTGTGTTTCAGTGGTGAATGAGATAAAGGTTTGCCATGTTAATGTGTAGAAATGAGCATAATGCTGGGTTTTTAATTTTTTATTTTTTTTTTTTTTTAGAAAACAGTTTGATCAGACACCACTGACGTGAGCATGGACTCGGCTATGAGCTAAAAATGAGAGTATAGTATGGTGGCTTTTGAGACCGTTGGTCTGATCTCTGTAGAAATGGGATTTCTTCCCATTTGTGTTAGTTGCAAGTTCTCCTTTTCTTCTTTGTTTTGTAATTGTGCTAATTGCTGGATTGCTGGCACAGTGAGTGCCCATCAGCACTTGAGACCTGTCAGAGGTAAGTAAGAACAGCAGCATGGGAAACAGCCTTGGAAATAGGATGCTGTCCTCCAGTGTAGTGAAATCAGGATGCATCCATCTTCTTAAATTTCCTTTTTATTGTTAATAGAAATATATACAGAGAGAGAAAGGAAAAAAATAAGCGGATATACCTACACAAAGGGGGAAATGCCTGGGACTGAATTGGTACGAGAGGAAGAGAACTGAGGATCTGAGCATTGTCCCACGAAGGCTGATGTAGTAGCTACCTAGGCTACGATAAAATATTTACAAAGATGACTTCATTCTGCACAGTTGAGCTAAAAAGAAGCCCAAAATGCAGTGCTCTGATTCTCATCTTGCCAAAAGCGTCATGCTATATTGATCTATGTCAAACGGGTGTTTGGGTATAAATCTTATCAGATGTTTCATAGTTAGACCTAATCATATTTACCGTGCCAACGCGTGGGCTGGATCGTGTTCTTGGAATCGGAGCTGACTTGTCAAGTGTCTGTTTGACATTTCCTTTCAGAATAAAACGTTGCTGCAGGTGCCCTGGAGGCGCCGGAAGGTCCCACTCCCCAGCAGCTCTCTGAATTCAGACTAACTGCAGAAACTGGGCGTCCTGTTGGTCTAGGCAATAGCAGTTGCATGTCCTAAGGATGAAGAGCAGCTTGCTAGAAGTTGGTAGCCTATCTAATTTAACCGTTCTGCAGCTCACGTGTCTGTGATGTGCTTCTGATAGCTGCAAGGCTGGCTCAATAAAAATACGGGCTGATCTCAGTAACTGGAAGTTTAAAATTCATCATAACATTTCTCTTTTACAGTGGGGAACTTGCTAGAGGTAGGCTTTCGAGGCTCTTTGTTGCACATTTTCCTCCACTCCCACTTCTGAAGTCTTTGCCCAGCCTTGAGCTATTGGTATTTTTCTAATTGTAAACTGTTCTGTCCTTACCTTGCTCTCTTGGCTCTTTTCCTTTACTGGACGCAGTAAATCCTTAACCCCCGCCAAAGCAAGCCCACAGGCCAAGCTTGTAGGCCTTGCATTTGCCCGAGTTGCGCTTTTCACAAGGCTCTTTTGTTAGAAGCAGTTCTGGGCTAGCTTTAGTCACCACTAAGCTTACTGGAAAATGGAAGAGAGGCCGTCCTTGCTTTCTCATGTTACTGAACAAATCCCTCTCCCCTTCCCTGGGGTCTGCTATTCCTAGTGAAAAAAACTGCATTTCAGCTGTCAAAAATTGCGGTAGATCCACACTGCAGAATTATTTGCTCATGCTTAAGAGACGTATATTTGTTCAGGGGTTGTAAACGCTGTCATGAAGGTTTTGACAGGAGTGAAAAATGAATTTAAGTAGCTGGTGCCGAGAGGAATACAAGCAGTGTTAATTCTGCCCGCGACACTTCCCTGCAGCCTGTCAGTGCCCACCGCTCTGCTGAGAAGTAAAGGCAGCTTGGTCTGGTGTTTCTTGCGTTTGTGGCTGCTGGGACAGGTTTGGGTACAAATTTGTAAATCTGTCTTGACACGCTGGCAGACATAAGAGGAGGATACAGAAAGCAGTGTTTAGTTTATGCATTAATTGTCCCATGGGTTCCATCACAAGCCTTGCTCTCGGAGCTCGCGGTCTGGTGGCGTCTCATCAGCTCGAGCAGGTTTTCACTCACCAGGAATCGTTTCTCTGCAGGCTGCTGGAAGTGGCTTTGGTGCAGGAAAGCAGAACGGTTTAAGGTGTGGAGGACACTAACGATAAAATGTGATTTTTAAGTTGTGCTCTGATTCTAGAGTATGGATGATTTTATAAATAAAGATTGACTAGACAGAGGCCTTTTGTGGTTTTGCTCCTTAAACCGTAAAAGCTCCGTTCCTCCAAAGCAGTTACAATTCCCATATGCCTGAGATGAACAGGAGTAGCAGAAGAGCAATGCAGAAATGTAAAGGTGCCGTGAGCTTTCATGAAACACTAAAAATAATTGCCAGATCAGGTTCATTTCAAGAGGGTGTTACTCCTGGCCACTGCTGGTAGGAGTTGCGGTTTTGAACACTTCTCATAGGTTTAACCAGATTTAAAATCTTTTGCAGCTGCAGAATAGGCAGGTCAGTCATATGCAGGTTCGGGTTATGTTGTCATACCTGATCTTTCTCTTCAGGAAAATATGAAATGGGTTTAGAGAAGCAAAGAACGGACAGTATGTGAGGACAGAGGAAGCTGTACAAAACTTTTCTTTCCAAAGAAGGTAATATATCTACTTGCAGAAGGATGCTGATGAGGTTATAAACAGAAGGGAAGAAGAAAGGCTTCTTTTGTGCAGCACTCATTCTGTTCAGAGCTCCAACATGTCTGTGTTCTGAGAGCAAGGGGCTTGAAGCTCTTCAGTCAGGAGCAGTTGGACAAGGAGGGGTGATGTTTCACTGAACTTGGCCTCTTAAAGAGAAAGCTGGGCAGCAGTGAGCTTTATCTGTCTTACCCTATTTCTCAATCTACCTACAGTGGGGGAAAAAATCCATATTTCTTTTAAGGCAGCAGTATCTCAAGTCGATTTTCTACTGCGTGATGTGGAAATAGGCTACCAACATTAATAGCCTTGAAGGCACTGGTAAATGATAGACTTTCAAGGATTTTTTTTTTTTCTTTGCTTGTTTAGCTACAAGGTTGAAAATAACTGAAGTTCATAATTGATCCTTCTGCATCCTACAAAGTCCTTTGCGAGGATGGGAGATCTCTTAGGTGCCTTCTCTGTCAAGAAGTTGTATAAAAGGTTGTGAAAACACCCAGTGGCAGCCTCACCCCTTGTGTTAGACCTGTTTTGTAGAACTATCTTGTGTCTTTGTTAAAAGACTTCTCTGTTTGGGGCTGGGTGCTGGTGCAAAAGGACAGGTCCAAAGCTTTATCCAAGTATCCCGAGACATCTCGGATTTAAAATTGGCCTTTATTTTTAGTACAGTGTTATTTGCAGGAATAAAGGCATGCAGGAGGGTATGACTTGTAGCTGTGTAGCTTAAAAATGTGTTTAATGTTGCTGTGAATATTGCACAATTATATGTGGATTCTCCTAGTGTATTAAAAGCACCATAATTTTCTTTATAAAGGAATGCAGGCATGGCTGTTGCTTCTGCTTGAAGCTGTTGAACTCTTGTGACACTGTGTGTGGCTTTTGTTTAAACACCTCATGTGGTCAGGAACAAAACACAAATGAACTTGCAGATGATTTTTATTGTGGTTCCAGTAACAGGCTGGAGCATCTTTCCAGGTGAATGTAATCAGGAAGCATAATTATGCAGTGTTTTGCTGTATAGTAAGTCCTTTTAGTAATTCTCTTCACAAGGAATTGCTGTTGTTCAAAGGTCTGTGTGCTGTTTTAAGTAGAGCACAAGTCTAGAACAAGACTTTAATATTAACCTCTCCTTTATAATGGAACACCTAAATATTAACAGTACAAAGGGTACAAGTTCTGCTATGCAGTGGTTTTACCTGTATCATCTAGACCATTGGTAGAGGTTCAAGGATACAAACTCCTTCATTGCTCTGATGTTTGGGAACTCTGATGCTGCAATGACAGACTTCTAGCAAAGAGATTCTGTGGAGAGGATGCTGCTTGCAACAGGCAAGAAACATGACTTCATTCAAGAGTGCCGCTGCTGTTGTGTTACAGCCAGGCTTTAATGGAATCAGATGTTCACATTAAATTAATACGTTTTACATGGAGCCCATCAACTAACATTTAATTTACTTCAGTAAGAAGTCAGGGCATGTGGGATCAAAGTGGTCTGTGTTGGGATAATCTGGAAGAATCCCTATATTACAGCATGTTTAAAGTGCTCACTTAAACAAGAGGTAGCGTTTGCGAACAAACTAATTGCTTCACGTAGCCTTATATCTCATTTAGTGCTAAACTGAGACTGGGTAGGAAAATGATCTCTTAAGCAAGGATTCTAAAAGCAGAGAGAATGGTGCATTGTTTTGTGGTTTGTTTTTTTTTTTTTTCTTAACAAAATAAAGGAGGTTTCATAGAGGTTTATTTTAAATGAATCCATTTTGCACGGTTTAGTTCTCTTGAGCTGCATGAAAACATGCGGATGGCTATTTGTACTGGCAATCCTAAACTGCCTTCTAGTATCTAGGAATGGTTTAGTGAGACTGTAGATGTTGGTTCTTCTCTCAGTTAAGAAACACTATCTGATATCTGGCACATGGTTAAATAGAGATTGACATTGCAGCAGAATTTTAGTATCATAAAGGTTTCTTTACATCTGTCCATGAAGTCTTGAACATGATGCTTGCTTATCCCAAACAGCCACAGCATGTTTCTCTCGAACAGCATGCCCAAATTTCTGTCTTGGTTGATTACAGGATTAGGCTGTGGATCCTTTTCTGTGGGAATATAAGTTTGGACATCTGATGAGCCATTAAGTCAGTTCGAATGAAATCAGTGTATAATAACCAGAGTTACAAACTGTAACGTTGATAGTTGTTATCTAGGTGTTGGAGAGGGGATTAGTGGGCATGTTACTACAGACCCACAGTGAGAGGCAGCGTGTAATGACGGTGAGTAATGCACAATGATTAAATCTGTTAAGCTTGTGCATGTTAAGTGTTAAATCTCCTGCCAGCGCTGGTGAGCAGCGCAGTACGCCTTGCCATTTGGAGTCCTGTAAACAACGTATGGGCGTCAAAAAGATCCCAACATGTGAAAGACAAGCAGTGCTGCTGCAAAGGAACGGGAGCACAGAGCTGAGTGATGGCAAAGCACAAACCCTCCCGGGCAGCGCCCGAGGTCTAATTACTCAGTCCTGCCATAGCATGGGTGTTTATTCCATCTTCTTGCAGGTGGGGTACATCAGAGAATGCAGCTTAGATGTTTTGTATCCAACAGATGAGCGAGGCTAGATGCATCTCGTGCCAAAAATGGAATGGTGGTGTCTTAGCGTGCAAGAAAAAACAATTGTGCTGTTCCCTGAGGTAACAATGACAGTTCATACATTCGGTATGTTTATGTTTTCAGGAATTGTTAGCTGTTAATATGTTTGTGAGCATTTTATAGTCATTACTCAAACCAGAACTTTTGTTTCCTGTTGTGGACTTAAGCGCTCGCTTAGGTTTTCCTTTCTGTTCTTACTTTGCTCCCCATAAACTGATGGGAAGACATTCCAGCAGTAATGCAACAGAGTGAAAACCGTCAGAGTCAGTACCTGAGAGAATGACAGGGATAATATTTAGACCACTCTAAATGTTTTCTCATGTTCTCTTGTTCTGTCTTGTGGTTTTCTTCTCTGTATGACTCAGTATAAAACTAGCAGGAAGAAGGGTCTTGTCTTCCTAAAGAGTTTTTCTTATGGAAAAAATGTTCTGTTATTAAATGGTATTGGAGGAATATTTGCTTCCTTGAGGGGGGTGTTATTTCTGGTGAACAAATAATGTAATTGATACTATTAGGCATCATTATCAGCTGGTCTACTCGTGCCTTTCTGCCTTGAGCAAAAATTTATTTTAAACAGTAGATTTATATTGGGTGTAGTTTGTAAGCATGATGTTTGTTGGGTACATAATACTGTACTCGCATCTAAAAATCCTGGGTTTTTAAAAGAAAATTACTGAACAATTTTTGGAAAGACCAACTTCTCTAAAACCAGCTTTCTATTCTAAAGAGGTTTTGTGAATCCACTCCACTGGACAGTTCCCTTCACTGGTCAGTATTCCTAAACTTGACTTGATGCTGGGAGAGAAGAAAGGAAGATGTTTGTGTTCACTGACACAGATATTAAGGGAACAGGAAAGGTGTTTGAAGCTTGTTGTGTCAACATAGACTGCTCAGTTTAATTTCATGAATGTTAGGGCTTGGAAACTTAGAGAAACTTTGAAGGGACGTTGTCCAGTGCTTTGAAGGGACGTTGTCCAGTGCTTTGAAGGGACGTTGTCCAGTGCTTTGAAGGGACGTTCTCGATTGACTTTCTTTGGTGTAGGAGAAGATGTTAGTATCGGTGAACTGGTAGCTACTCTTCCACTTTCACAGGAAACACACAAGTTTGTGGTGTGACTCAGCTTTACAAGAACACTGCTTTAAGCAATGTTAATCCTAGCTGACTATTCATGTGTTTTGTTTGTCTAATATCCTTGTAATGTAGCTATTCCCGTTAAAGAGAGCCAGCATCCTTTGTTCTCCTCTAAGCTACGTAAGACATGACTGCAGAAGTAGTTTGGGGCCTGAAGCTGCAATGACTGAATGCTGCTGGAATGTAATGTGTCACATCTGGTAAAAGGGGAATAGAGCCATAGCTTCTAAATTTCAGACTAGCCCCTTTTTTTGGGGAGGGTGGGGGTTTGGAAGTAAAGCATCCTTGGAAGGTGGGAAAGAAGGAAAAAAGCTTGGTTAGATTTGAAATTCTTAATGCTGTTTTATTAGGTTTGGGGTTCTTTTTTTTTTTTTTTTTTTTTTAAAAAAAAAAAAAAAAAGAAATAACTGAAAATATAGTAAGAAACCCTGAAGTCTGGTAGATTTAGATGGCAACGTTTGCCTTTCTGGGTCAGAAAAAATGTATTTTTTTTGGATACAGCTGGAAATCATAGTAATCGGTGCATCTGAGCCAAGAAATAAGTGTAGTTGAGACCGGCGGGAGTGGCTGGCTAGCTAATATCCTGCAGCAAATATGTGAAGACTGTTTGTTTTTTGTTTTTTTTTTTTAGCCCATAGTGTGTACAACCATTTCTCTTTTGGGTATTATAGTCCTCATCATTCCTGCTGCTGCTTCTCCTGGGGTTATCCAGCTGAGGAGCTGCCTGTCTGCTCTGCTTTATGCTGTGAGGTGGTTAATCAGGTGGTGTTTCCCTCCTCCTTGAGATGAAGGAAGTGCCAGGCTTTGGTCCCTTTTGTCGCCGTTTTAGGCTGCCACGTGCAAGTGGCGTCACTGGATCTGTTTGTGAAGAAGCAGAGGGCATCTGCAGCCTGCTGGGGTTATTAAGAGTTGTGGAGTTGTGGGAGACTTCTGCTTTTAGATGGTAACTGAAGAGAAAAAATTTAGTATAAATTACTGGGAGAATAATTTAGAGTGTGTTGACTATTCAAGACGTCAGAGCCAAAGCATCATCTCGGAGGCATGCTGACTCCTTACTGCTGTATTTGTTGGAGTGTGTAGTAGCACAGCTGCCAAGGTCCCTTTTAAAGTCTCGTGTGTTACAGCAAATACAGGATGATCACATGAATAAGCGATCTTTCTATTGTCTCACTTCCAAGGAAGTTTAAATGCAGAGTTAATCCTCTGCTCCATTGTCATCCTCTACCTTCCCATCCTCTTTCTTCCTCTCTTTGCGACAAATAGTCTCCTGAGGTTTAAGTGTGAGGGGAAAGTAAGATTGGCATTTTTAGCTATTAAATGAGGTTAATCAGCTTGGTAGTGGGTGGGAGAAATGTGCTTTGAGGTTAAGAATGTGATATTAGTGGTTAGTAGGACCCTTATTATCAGTCCAGTGTAAATTTCCTTTTGTTAGGCATGAACTTTTTAGTTAAAAATTATTAAATTGTTTTATTGTTCCTATAATTAAGAGAAACACAGAAGTTGTGGGGAGGGTGTGGGGTGTGGAAAAAAAAAAAAATCCTTTTCCTCTTCCTCTTGAATTTGACAGAAGGGAATTAGGACTGTAAATCACTGTTCTGCAAAATGCACTTTAACTAGCACAAAGAAAATAAATGGAACTACTGGAATTTCTGCAGGATGAGGAAGGTTAGTCTGAGCAGACTTGGAGATGTGTAATTTTGGCAGCTGCCCAGAACGGCTGAACTGCTGGGGAGGAATGCTAATCCTTTTTTGCTAGCTTTTGGCCTAGCCGGTAAAAATATGCAGATACGTTTTCCAAAAATACATCCCTTTTCTTACAGAATGCACAGTGCGCTGTGGGGATGCAAATAATACAGCAGGATAACCTGAATGAAGCCAGTATTCCTCATTTCAACAGTTAAAACCTCAAGAAGCAGCATATCAGTTTTTGCAATGTCTGCTTGACTTCCATCCATAAATGACAGCCTGCTAGCAGAAAGACCGGGAGGAATGATTAAAGCCATGCAACACTCCTCCTGTAACAGAAGGAGACCATCTTTACAGATTGTGAATATAACTGACTGCTTTAATTAATTTCACCTTCTTGACTTCAATATTAAAAATCTGAAAAACGTGGTTGCTATTTTTATAGAAATATACATGTAATTACTACTAAAAAACCCAAATAGGATATGGAAATACGAACGAAAACATTTGATGACAAATGCATATTTCAGCCTAAATATTTTACTCTGCTTGGCAGTAAATCATTGCTGGTTTAAAAAAAAAAAATAAAAAAAATTCACAACCAGTCTTCCTGCATCAATCAAACTTGAGCTGTGCAACGGAGGATTCGCACGCCGTGGCGTTGGATGTTCCTGCAGCACAATAGCAGGAAAGCGGGGATGTAGCCCGCATGTCATCTTGGCTCTGCGCTCCTCAGAGCTGCTGCGGCATCGAGACGTAACCCGTTCAGGTGCCTCCGATCGTGCCTGAAGACAGCAAACTGCCCGAGCACCGTGCCTGCCTGCCTCCGTTCCTGCTGAAATGGTCCTCCCCGGCGTCATCCATTTCAGCTGGCATTAAATTTGCGCTTGGAATGCAGAGAGGTATCGAGTAGCGCGGCGATTAGGTATGCAAACTGAAAATCGGATGCCTCCGTGGGAATAGAGCAGCCTGTAATCTAGCCATCACCAGATTTCCTTGTGGATTTGAAAAGAAGATGAAACAACGTGTTTTGGTAGATTTAACCTTGCGTTTTCAACAGCGCATGGTTGCTGAGCTCGTGGTTCGCCATTTTCAGCTACAAAAAGTGTTGAAGTGGCAGCAGAAACCATGATGATGGTACTCGGAGAGTATGTTCGCAGGATTGTTTTTAATCGTGTACTATCCAAAGTTTCTTTTCCAGGGGTGTGATTCCTGTTGTTATAATAGACCCGGCAAGTCTCCCGTGCACTGCTGCCCGTTCACAGAGAGCGGCACACATTGTACTTTCTCCCTCCCGCAGACTCAAACTGCATCCGCGTGTGTGAATGTGTGTTATTACGTTTTCAATCTCATCTTTCGAGTTAGTATTGTCAAATACCGGGTTTTGCTCTTTAAAGGGCTTCGGTGCTTAAAAGAGGAACTGCCAGATAGTTTTACACTTAATCCAATAATGAACTCAAACATAATGATGCCTGTCGTGTGAGGTTTAATTATACAGTTTGTAACTGTAATTCCTTTTCTTCGACCCCTGCAGTACTGCAGCAGCAGTGTCTGTACCCCGCGTTCCAGGGTGCTTGCCTGGGTACTCTCCTTGCAGTTGCAGTGCTGGGAAACGACTGAGGCACGTTGGTTATTGAGCATTTTGCTATGGAAGGCACATAAACGTATGAATTGATTGGACCGAATAGATAAATAGTGCTGATTCAGATAACTTACCTTCAACTGATTCTTTTTGCGCTGAAAACTTCCCACCTTATTTGCAACCAAATATTGCATAGGAGAGTAGGAAGAGCACTGATACCAGTGAAAATGGATTTAGCTTTTATTCTCTTACCAACTTAATGCTGCTGGTTTGAGGGTGTACAAGTGAAGGGGACCATCTGCTTTACATTTCAAGTAACTGTCATCTTCCTACAGCTATCAGAAGACTTGTGATTTGGTCGGGCGGGGGAATTACTTTTCTCCAAAGTTAACACTTCGCCTACAAACCTTGTCTTTCAGATGGGAAGAGGAACTGACAAGAAGAATGAGCCTGGAATCTATGGTAGAAACCTTGCGAGAGGTGAGTTTTGAGTAATGTGTATTGAAAAGTATTTCTCTGCACCTTTTATGAGGCTACTAGTTATTTGATTTTTTTTTTTTTTTTTTTAATTAAAAAACACTCTTCTAACTAGCAGCTGACCGCATTGCTGTGTGCTGGAGAACAGTGTTAATGTCTGGAAGCTGAAGCAGGAAGGTGCTGACTTTTCTGACAGTGAACGTGCCTTATCAGCCCCGCTCAGGTTAAGTGAGGAAGCACATGTTGGCCTCTTCCCTCCTAGCTCTTTGTGTGCTTTCTCTTGCAGGAGGCGCAGGAAGCGGAAGCTCTCCAGGAGGAGTTAAATGAAAAGATTGAGAGACTGAAAGCAGAACTTGTGGTCTTTAAGGGTCTGATGAGTGATGTAAGTACACTGGAGAGCAGAGTGGCCAACTCCCACTGCCTTTGTGAAATGTGTGTGTCATGCAAATGGCTTCATTCATAAAAAGGTTATGGTCTTAGTGAGTGCTGCTTTGTAGTTAGCATTATGGCTGCCTTTATGATCTAATGCATCAGACAGATCACCCTTCCCCCTGCTTCCTGTCTGGTCTGTGTAGAGATGCATTAACTTGCTGCTTGCCCCATAACCCGGACTCTTCCCTCCCTTCCCCGTTCTCCACAGCTGGCAGTGCCAGCATTCCGATCCGCAGCCGTGGAAAAAACTGTTGGAGAACTCGCAGGTTAGCGTAAAGGGTTCCTCACCGTGCAGCACCGTGTACTGCTGACAAGGGGGATTTTTGCTCCCGGTCACGCAAGAAAGTCATGTTCAAAAGGGAAGATGCTGTATGTGTTTCCCAACTCTCTTTATGAAAGCTCTGAGGAGATTAACCCAGTATCACCGGTTCAGGTATCTGCCTTTCTTTCCAGGGCTGCTTTGACCTATTTTTTTTTTTTTTAAAAAAGACTTTTTCACAGGAATTTCCTCATGTCTCATTAGATATTGAATTCCCTTCAAAGCTGAGGCATCTTTCAGGCTGTGACTGGATAATTTTCTAATATTTAGACATACCGAGAGCATGTGCTCATGCAGACTAGAAAGATATTCCAGGTGAATTAAGTACGGTGCCTTCCTCTGTAAGACTGAAGTAGTGCTGATGCCAGTTGTCTAATGAATATGTCCTATTATGCTTATTTATTCTGTAATTTTGTGTAGAACTGCTTCCTTCTGTCTTTATAGAAGCTTGCAGAACCAGCTCCCTGGTGTCAAATGCATTCTCTCAGGGCCACTAGATCTGTTCATGTGAAATTTGGCAATTAGCTGTCTCTTCTCTTGGTGTTTAATCGAGAATAGGCATGCTTGGTTAGAGGCAGTGTGAAAGGGAGAAAACTTGTTAGGGCTGCATCACTGTGATGACTTTTTTGCTGAGGAAGAAACGTTGCTCAGTGTGTACAAAAAGGGTGGTGGTGAATGCAAACATCCTCCTCAACTTGAGAGAAAGGTGTGCTTTAGGCTTTGCAGCCTCTGTAAGGGAGAAGAGAGCCTAAGGAAACCAGTGAGGATGCTTGTTTTGAATCCCACTGTGTAAATATTCAGAGCAGAGAAATGCAAAATGTTGGCATGTGACTCTTGCTTTCCTGTGGATGAGAATCGCTGGTACCTGTTCAGTTGATGATTGTGTTTTAGAGTGTGTCAGTGTTTAGAGATTTCTTTTTCTCGGTGTGTTTGGAAAACAAAAATCTCTAACTTGTTCAAAGGTGGTTGACAGGTTCTAGAGAAGAACTCTATGTAATAATTAAAAAAAAAAACCAAACAACCCCCAAACCACAAACACCAAAAAAACCCCCCAAAACCCAATCCAACCCAAAAAACTAACCCAAAGCTTTCTTCTTGGAAAGAGAATTTGGTATTTAAGAATGCTCTGCAAAGAGTTTTCTGCTTTTCTGATCAAAGTGGAAGCATTGCTAGCCATTGAAGCGGTACTGTCTAACAGAGTGAGTCTCGTCTAGGCTGGAAAATAAACTTTTTGTGGAACAGTGTTTCCTCATAAGGAGCCAGCTGTACTGTCTGAGTGGGAGTATCCCTTATAAATTACACTTATAACTGCTGCCCAGAGTGAAGCAAGACAAAATATTTTTCATGTAGAATTTTTGCTAGGCTGGAAGCCAGATTATTGCCAATAAGGAGTATTTTCTGTGTTACAAGCTTTCATGGATCTCTTCAGATCCAGTCTTGATTTACATTTTCATGGTATGTATGAAGTTGCTGAGTAGCCTGGATTTTGTTTTAAAAGCAAGTTCTCCTTGCAGGCACCATTTTCCTGTCTGAAAGGGGAGCCAGTGTTGCATACTCACTAGGTTTTAGATTTCATTCTGTTCTGCACATGCTCAACAAGGTGGTTCTCCACTTTCAAAGCTTTATTGACCCATAAAAATTTACTGTTGGCACATCTAGCAGTTGTTTTGGGGTGGGTATAAGGTTTTTTTGGTGGCAAATCACTCTGAGTTGAAATTTTCTTAGAATCAGATATGAATGTTAACTGTTAGCTATCTGGTCTATCTAGATTGTCTGTGTACTGCCTTTCCCCGGAGAAGATGTAATGTTGTGTAAGAATGGTATGCCCTGGGGTTAGAGAGATACTGTGGGGTATCTCTTCTTTCCTGAACTGTATAATAATAGAAGATAATCACTACTGTCCTTCCTGCAGCCCATGACAGACCTGGACACAAAGATTCAAGAAAAGGCCATGAAGGTGGACATGGACATCTGTCGTCGAATCGATATCACAGCCAAGCTGTGTGATGTAGCGCAGCAGCGCAACTCTGAAGACGTTTCCAAGATATTCCAGGTGATTAGGCCATGAATTTTCCATAGGGTAGGACAAGAAGTGAGGGGATGAGAGGGAGCAGTGTTGAGGAGTGTGGTCCAGGTCATTTGCCTTTTCTGGAAATGTCTCTGTGTAGACCTGTTTTCTTCTTTCTTGGTCTTGAAGTGTAGCTCTCTTCTGCAGAAGCTGCTGTAGTACTAAGCACAAAATTTAGAGAGTTTAAAAAAAAGAAGCCTCAGGATGATCTATAAGACATGCTGTTAGTCTGATGCTAGTCTACAATGAATGCAGGGGAAAAAAAAGCATTACAGGGTCTAGGTTTGTATAAATGGCTTCCTCACATTTGTTCCCTTCACAAGTGAGAGGTTTTAAGCTTGTAGAACTGTCATCTGAATGTTCTTATTTCTGGTTCAAGCTCTGTGGCCAGAAATAATGCTTCTGTGGTGGTGAGCTATGACTGCTTTGTCAGACTAGAAACTCCAGTTGCTTTCCTTGAGCTATGGTGGCTCCTTGGTGCTAGCAGGAAAGTAATTTAATACTCTCCAAAAGCAAGCAGTTACAGCTCTGCGTGGAACAAACCTGTAACTCCCAGTGCAGTTGGCCTCCTGTCATAACTGCGATTTCAATTGTGATTAACCCATCTTCCTTCTACTTTGATCTAAATGTGTCTTGTTCAGTCTTTCAGTAAGTCTGATGCTTTTCTCTGTAGAGTGATGCCACAGACTGTGCTAAATGCTGTACAAAACCGCTGTAAAAGATCCTTGTGGTCTCTATTGGTTGTGCTTTTGGCCTTAGTGAAGTTGCCTAAATGTTTAACTTTATTTTTTTTTTCCTAATGTATCCTGAAAGACTCAAATCTCTTTACTGGAGACAGTTATTTTTCTAGCACGTTGAGCCCTTGCATTGTGCTAGTGGTTCCTTCTTGTCTTTGAGTAGAATTGCAGTGTCTTTCTGCTCAAAGGTAACTGCAAAGAGCATTTTTGGTCAAGCATGCAGTGGTTAAAATGATCATCATGGAGAACAATATCAGTGAGGGACAGCTTCCATGCCAGGTAGAGGGAAAACCCCACTAGGTTGGGAGTGGGCTGTGTGTTTGTGGCTCTGTGGCACCATCTGTGAATATCTTTTATGTTCACAGTCCTCGGATGAAGAAGTGATCCTCTGTGCCCTTCGCAGGGGTATCCCTTGAGTTCTCTGCACATCTGTGAACTTCATTTCTTTGAGACTGTCCAGGCATTTTCATGGTTCTGTTAACCCTTCTTTGGTCAACCTGAAGATTAGCAGTCTGCCTCTGCTGCTGGGGTGGGAATGACCCTGAAATAAAGGCTTATCTAGCAAAGCTTCCTGTCTATCTTTTGTGGTGGTTCAATGCTGGGAGCAACAGCCTGTGGTGGTGGCAGGAGAGGGAGAGTTCTGTCATTGCTCTCAGCCTGCTGCCTGGGCACTCCTGCCAGCTTATGCTTTTACCCTGTATCATTCTAACCTCTGCATGTTCTCTGGTAGATCACAGACTGGTGTCAGTGAGCAGATGAACATCTGTAGAGCGCTGGCAGCCTGCAGCTTGCTTTGCTCTTCGCCGTTCTGAACCGCTTCCTTGTGCTCCGCGTTCACCTCTCGTTAACAGATGCAATCCCTGAATTGCCTGAGAACTGACGAACAGTTGTATTCGCTCAAACCTAATGGCTCTCTTTTTCTTTATTTCTGCCCCTCATGGCACAGTACCTCAGTTGAACCTTCTAGTTACTGTTCTTCTCTCCAATTAAGGTGGCTTCCAAGAAGAAAGAACGCAAGCTCCCATCTGACGATGACCTCTCTGAGCAGGATGGAGACAATGGCAGGTTTTCTGATGATGAGGTCAGCTGTTCACTGAACATCACAGATGAAATGAAGCGTATGTTTAATCAGCTGTGAGTATCGTGGGCAGCGTGGGGAGAGCTTATTGCAAAATGCAGACGTAACCCCAGAATGCAAATATTGAGTTACTTCTCTATGCTTTCAGAAGCATTATTTTTTTTTCTGCTCAGTGCTCACTATGAGTTGAACCTGAGCTGCCAGGATGGTGCGTACTCGTTTTCTGGAAGTTCAAATAAAATTAGACTGATTTTTGTTCCTCCCTTAAGTAGGGAGGACTATAGAGAATACAAAAATACAGTACTAGAACTAGATGTTTATATGCTGTTGTTACAGTAGCAAAAGAAGAAACATGAAAAAAAAAATACAAAACTTGAGCCTGTCCTGTATGTTTTGCTGAATATTAGATTTCCAGAGTTTTGGAAAGAGTCTTGCTGCTGCTTGGGCTGGATAGAATTTGGCCGTGTCACTGAAAGCTCAGTCCAAACTGGATACAAACTTCTGTAGTATTTTGCATGATTTTTTTCAGTTCAGCTACAGGCAAACATCAGTGGTGGATCAATCCAGAAGCTCAGTTTATAGATTCCAAGAATGTCAGTGCTGTAACCTTGCTGCAAGCTCAGATCTCCCAAACTGGAAGAATTGCAATGTGTTTTGCTTAAAGCTTTACCCCAAACTGGAGTCTTAGAAAGCTGTGGATGCTGAGAAGAGACTCTCTGCACGTTGGTGCTACTCAAAGCAGTTCAGGAGTTCAGTTGGCGATGTGCCCTGCTGCTGTCTTCCTCCTGTTCTAGAAATGATGGAGATGGCCACAGCCTGGGGAGGATTTTGAGGGTTTCTGCTGTTTTCTTTTGCCGGAGGAAAGCCCCAGCAAGCACTATAGGTCTGACTTCCCTAGCATCTGAATATGGGTGCTTCTGCCAACTTCTGCGGTGACCGCAGAGGGAGGAATTCCCAGTGCTTTCCAACACGATGTAGGACAGTATTTAATACGTAGGAGTATGCAAGAAATTCTCTAAGAAGCTCTAGTTCCTCTTCTCTTGTCAGGCTGTTGCCAAAAGTTGTTTTTGGGGTGTGTGTCTCTTTCTGCCTGCCCGAATTTCACATATAGGAGGGCATGTTTTTTGCACAAGTTGTAGGTAACTCCTCTTGTTAGGTTTTAGATGTCTTTAGGCCCTTATCAATATTCAGTGTAATAAATACAAATTTTTGACTTCTCCACTGCTGGAATTCAGTGTGGCAGCGTGGATATTTTAGAAAAACAAGAGGCTAAAATCTAGCTACTGCTGGTAATGCATTTAGTTTTCAGATTTGTTCTTAAGCCTGTCCTGTGATACCCAGTTTTTACTGGTGATGCTAATGAAATTCTTATCTCCTGCTCCAATCTTATTTGGCACATAATGCTGCAGGAATCTTGTTACATGCAAATTGGATTGATCTAGAACAGTGTTTATGGCTTATTGAAGATGGTACATCTCTAAGGATGTCTGGATTTGTGGGGGCTTTATGAGGTAGAAAATAATATTTTACAAGTAGCTGAATAGCCTATGTCATAAACAGAAACTGAAAGCAACTTTTTATCTGTAATGAACTTAATCTTTAAGTGTCCACTAGTGAAAGGTCAAAATTCAGTCGGCTTTGGACAGTGTTTGTCTGGAGTAAGCAGCAGTCAGGACTGGGAGCCTTTGTGCTCGCTGACAAGGATAGCTCTTGCAAAAAGAAACAGAGCTGAAGGAGTTGAATTGCAAGAGGCTCAATCATGTATGTCCAAGTTTGTTGGTTTTTTTTTTTTTAAATTATTTTTTTAAAGTCATGCTGAGTATGGACAAATGGCCTGACTCTTTTGCCAAGCTCTTCAGCCTCCTAAAGACAGTATTGGACTCGGTTTCCGCACCGAGATGTTATCTGCTTAAAAGGAAGTGAACTAAAGTAATAAAAATGCATCAGTCTGAAATTAGCAGACGATTACTGGGAGCAATTTCAGGTTTTTGTCAGACCTCCTTAACAAGGACAAGAAGCAGCTACTAGTGTTTTGCTCTGCTGCTGTTCAAACCAAAAGGGACTTGAGTGCCTTCTGAAACTTTCCTTTATTGCACAACTGACCATACTAAAAGGGTTTGACCAAATAACAGTGTCAAAGGCCACTCTTGCCACTGTTTGTTCTCAGTCTTAAGCGGCTGTCATAGTATCTGTGGCGTTCAAGTCAACAATAAGTGTTTGTTCTCACCTGCACATCATTTTGGGGTTCAGTTTCTTCATAGCTGTTACTTTCAAAAATAACGTTTTCAAGCGCTGCAGGGAAAATGTTGGCTGAACTTCAGCATGAAAATCAGCAGGGAGTCTTCTGGTGGCTGTTTCTTGTAAAATTCCTTGAACTGTGTTTGGGCTCATTTTCCCACGTATGAAAAGAATAGTTTAAAACATTTTTGTGGTTTTGCGAACAGGGGAAACTAATGTGCAGCACCATCTGGAGGACAGAGCTAGGACTGTGTGCTTGAACCAGGAATGCTAACAAGGATCTTTTATTCTGTTCTGGGGTGGCAAAGAGCCCAGGAGCGAGGGACTTGGACGGTGGCAAAGCCTGTTTGTAAAAACTGTGAGGATTTTCAGCTGCTCCATTGTCTCCTTCATTCACTTCTCATAGCCCTTTTTTTTTTTTTTTTTTAGTAGATTAATTAAAGGACTGAGGGAGTAGTTTTCACTAATGCTTTTTCTGTTATTTTAACAGTCGTGAGACATTTGATTTTGATGATGACTGTGATAGTTTAACATGGGAGGAGAATGAGGAAACGTTGCTGCTTTGGGAAGACTTCACAAACTGCAATCCTTCAATTGACCTCCAAGGAGAGGTGAGTTTATTGCTGTTATTTGAGCCTTTGGATATTTGACTGGGGATCTAGTTTGCCACACAAACTTGCTTTGATTTTTAAAATCCTCTTAGTACTTTCTCTCTATGGTTCCTTTTCAGTCTGTGCAATCAGTTTATTTGCCAAACTTCATTTCTTTTGCTCCTTCAAAATGAGTCTTTAAAAGTACCAAGTGACTGTCAGAAGGTCCAAGGTATCTAGCTGCTACGGGAGCATCACACAATCTGTCACCCTAAGCAGTCATTTATCTAAAGCCCTCTATCTTCCACACAGCATCTCACTTTCTCTGTAGATTATCATTCACACTTTAATGATCAAAATAGCCCACGTAGTGTGGGGGATGGAGTGTGGAAGATGTTAAAAGGATGTATACCCTGTCACAAACAATGAAGCTGTCGTTGCAGGACTGCCTAAGGCCCCAGGGATCTTCTGAACCCGTGAATCTTGTGCTTCCATCTTCCCAGTCAATAGGAATCTCCCGGCATTGGTGGATAATAAACAGCTTTTAATCCTTAAGATCCCACACAAAGTAGGCTAACGGCTGCATCCTGCCTCATTGAGCAATTCCTTTTTAAACAAGCCTGAAGAGTGATTGAAATGGCAAGGTCTGGCTTGTGTGGGTAGTCTTAAACGTGATGCTCTTATTTTGTTACCGAGTAGCATGACGGCAGTAGGTAAGAAATAATCCTGCCGCCTTCCATCATCGCTGTAGTGTAAAGATGCTGAGGCAGCAGTCTCCTGAATATTGTCTTGTGTTGACTGCCAGGGGTGTGTTAATTTACATCTTCCCGTTTGTGTATCATCTGGCATACTCTGAAACTGCAGAGATTACTCAGAAGTGCTAGGACTGCAGAAGCAGCGTACTTAGCTACGTGTCGTCTTTTGAGCAGGGAGAGTGGCAGAGTGATAATGTGTAGCCCTGTGCTGGAATTAGTGACAGATTTATTTGCATATGCCCGTGTGTGCGTGTATAAGAACAGCTATCAGAGGGAATATTGCCGAACTCAGACCCTCCGTGCGAAAACTCTAAAGGTTTTAAGAAGCTTAAATCCTTCTAAATGAAAATTATACAAGGGAAGGGTAGATTTGTCTTGTAGATGGAGATTCAGAATAAAGACTGCTCCGTCTGTGCCTGGTCTTTAACACAGTGCTTTACATGTGAGAATCTTCCTTCCACTGGCTTTACTCCTTTCAAGTTCTTACACGGTGCCCTAGCCACCTTCTTTTATGACCTTCCTCCTTAAAGCGCTTCTGCATATAAAAGGATAAGTGGAATGATTCTTGTAACTCTAGGCTGGTTACGTTGATACCAGGTATGATCCTGATAAAGCTGCCACAGATGTGGCCTGAGGTTGGAAACATAATTAATGCTCATCAGTGCAGTTGCATTAAATGGATTTTTTTTTTTTTTTTCCTCTGGAAAAGGGAGGTAGGTAGTAATATGAAAGAGAGAACAATGACATTGTTTTCATCTCGTTGACAGTATGAAATAGCGCTGTGTGTTTTGTAGCCCAGACTGTACTGTCAATCCAAACCCATGATGATGTGGGAGCTGTTGTCTGGCAGGATATTTCCTTTGGGACAGCATATGTTCTTATGTGTGCTGGAATGAGCTTCTTTATCTAGCAGTTAAGTGAAGAATTTCAATAGGAAACAATGTGTGCAGAGCATACGTGCAAGGTAATGGAGACTGAAAGGACTTGAGAGTTATAATATGTAAAAGGAAGATGAGAATTCCAGTGCAGAGCTGTAAGTAGTGGTGTGGTCAACTCAAAGAAAAATTGTTCTATGGCTGGAGAGCAATTGCAATCTAAGTGTGACCAGACTGTGAAAGGTTCAGGAAAATCTATGGGTTTGGTTCATCAGATATCTGTGCATCAGATACCCGTGTTTAATTGCTGGAGCTTTGGTCTGTAGGCTCACTGATCAGAGACTTTGTGTACAAAGCTGTGGTCATGATACCGTGTGTTTTCTCATATGCCAGTTTAAGAAGCAGAATATTACTTGTCTGTGTAAAAAATGTATTAAAAAAAAAAAACCAACCAAACAACTTTGCATGAAAGAGCATAGCAACCTGCATTTCTAAGTGAGGTTAAATATGAAAATCTTCAGTCTGCTACTGAATTACTTGTTAGTTTCTGGCTAACACTTTGTGTCCTTCTTTCCCCTGCAGGAAGAAAACCTGGGAAACTTGATCCATGAAACAGAGTCTTTCTTTAAAACGAGAGATAAGGAATACCAAGAAACAATAGGGCAGATAGAGGTAAGGAAGTGATTCATGGCAATGTGAACTGTTTCTAAGGTATGAAGACATGCGCAGTGTTCTGGTGGTGTATACCCACAGAGCAAAGCTGGAATGTTTGTATATCTAAGAATAAAAAGACATTTTCCTTCGACATACCCTTGGGATTTTTTCTAAATACCATTCTCTATACAGCACTGTTACTGAGTAAGCATAAATCTGTAGCTGGTGGGAGAGAGAACCTGCAGAACAAAGAGAATAAAAAACCGCAGTATTATTTTCCCCCCCCCCCCCCCCCCCCCCCCCCCCCCCCCCC
>NW_020799127.1:1941104-1949130 GCF_003259725.1 Athene cunicularia | reverse complement strand
CCCCCCCCCCATTTGCCTTGCATATCCACCGTCACACTGGGAAATGCTTTACAAGACGTGGCCTCAGAGGTTGCCAGACACAACAGCTGTAGCTTCTCAAAATTTTTGCCCTGCTTAGAATATGCTTTCGTTAATTACTGCATGTTGACAAACAAGATGCCAAGCAGCAGGGAAAAAAAAAACTTGAGCGCTGTTTAAAAACAGTGTTGAGCTCTGATTAAAATACACTTCAGGAGCTGATGAATACATTAGCAGTGTACAACAGTGAGGTTAAACATACTGTGCGGTGTTTTGGCTTGGCTCTGGGCAGCTTTAGCATCCCCACCAGTATGTAAAATTGAGTGAAGCTGGGAGAAGCTGCTAGCAACGTAGCTTAGGCTGATTATTTTTTTTCTTATTTCTTACAGCTGGAATTGGCCACGGCCAAGAGTGACATGAATCGCCACCTTCATGAATATATGGAAATGTGTAGTATGAAAAGGGGCCTGGATGTACAAATGGAAACCTGTCGTAGGCTTATCAAAGGCTCAGCTGACAGGTAATAAGATGTTACCATTCTGCCTGGGGTGCTTCAAGAATTTATTTTGCTCTTGTTTCCTGCCAAGTTGTTTTAAAGGCAGTAACATCATTTTGTCCTAAAGCTTTGTCCTTTAGATAATCTTGTTTTGTTCAGGGTCAAATATCAGTCTTAAAGGGAAGCCTGTAGCAGTGTACAGGTTCCCCCACACAGTAGCACTTCTGATGGTTCCACACCTACTGGTAAAACCAGAGACCTCTAGCTTGGATGGACTTTTACTCCTGCCATCATAGATCTAAAACTCTTAAAAGCCCAAATTAAATCTTGACTTAAAGAACTTGGTTTTTAATCTTCTCATGCGTTAAGCACCCTATACTATGAGGGATTTGTCTCCTCTCTTGCTCGCCCTCAGTACATATCCTGGCCTAAAAGAACAAGATGATAAACTTTTTTTGAGTTTTCTGTATGTATTAGGGGTAATGCAGGTCCCTAGGATGCGTCCCTAGGATGTTCATTGGACATAGTTTCCATTTCTCCATCAGGAAACTTAGGGCAGCCTTTATGTTTGTATAGGAGATGGCAGGGGTGGAGTGGCAGCACACAGGCTACTTAAGTTTACTACTGGTAATTACTGTAAACCCAAAGCTTAATGTTAATAAAGGATATTTGACATTAATTTGGGAAGTGAAAGTGACCGTTTTCTTCGAATGTTCCTTTTGGCTTTCCTTCTGTCACTGAGACTTAATTTTTTGTCTAAACTGTTCTCTGAATTTTTCTACAGAAATTCTCCATCTCCCAGCTCTGTAGCCAGCAGCGACTCAGGAAACACAGACGAAATTCAGGACGAGTTGGACAGAGAGACGGATGTGGAGCCCATGGTCAGCTGATACGTGCTTGGAACATTCTGGTGAAAGGGAAGACACAAGAAAAGATTAAAAAACAATACACTGATGGGGGGAAAAACAAAGACTTATAAGCCCTTGCACAGGGTTTCTAAGGACTCATTCCTACACGCATCCCCACCCCACCCAAGGATTGGTGCTGTAAATTTCTATTGTTATACAAATCATAAATGCAGAGTCCTGTAAGAAAACATGGTGTTTTAATTGTGCCTTTGCCCCAAGCTGAGCCACTTTGAGCTCCAGTGGAATATTAATAGCAGGTGTTTTTATATAAAAATATTATTTAAAAAAATCTGGTAGCAGCAGAGAATGGTGCTGCAAAGGCTCTGGGCATTTCAGTAAGCTTATGGTTTTATTGAACTGCTGCACTGATTGGCAGAAGGAGCGCTGGCAAAATTGAGAAGCGAACCCAAGACAATTATGGTACAATTACCAATGTCTGGCACAGAAAACAGTGCCTTCAAATTGAACTGTAAACATTTAAAAATAATAGCAGGTTTAGAGACAGCTTTTAGGATTAAGCAGTTATACAATATTAAGAGGAATTTCTTCCTTCCGTCTTTCTGGGTGAAGGAGCCTTTGAGATTTGTACGAGCTTTCTGCTAGACTCCAGAAGCTGAAGAAGCAGGTCTCAGCTCGGTGGCAAAGCAGGTGGACAAAGGAGGGTTCAGTGGGGTGGGACTATCACTGATAAACTACTATGCAAAAAAAAAAAAAAGCTCGCCTTATTTATATGGAATGTTTGGTCCCTGCTGGGCTACAGTTATCTCTTGGGGAAAGGAAAGCTAAAAACACATTTGCACATGTTAGTTATCTGTAGAGCTTCTTTTGAGGAGGAATGTCGTATTACAATGCCTTTGTTTCCAGTGATTGGATTAAGAGGGGAATCAGCCCTTCAGTTTCTGTGTTTTGTGTTTTCAAGATATTTTTTTTTTTTTTAAATCATAGTGTTTGCAGATTTTACTTTGCTGACAGGGAGGTAACTCCATTTTATGCTGCTTTCATGATGTTCAGAGTGGGATAGTTGAAGCATCAGGATAGGCTGACATGTGGTGGTATAGATGTAGGCTTGAGACATGACATTGGGAGAGTTCCAGACCGCTGTTCTTCTGGAAAGCTGAACATCAGAAAATACTGTAATCCTTTTTAGGGCGTAGTAAAATGAATCCCAAACTGCTGCCCTAGAATTAGGGAAGAACAGCCATGTGCTTTCTCTGTGAGAAAGTGAGAAGACCTAGGCTTTGTCAATCTGTCTGTATTTTTGCACAGGAGAAAGCAGCATCAAAAGTCAAGTCACTTGGTGGTATGTGAGGAAACTCTGGCATCATCAAGCTGTTCATGATTATTAATGGGAATTGTAGCACCTCAGCCAGGTAAAAACAGGGTATAAACCTCAGCCAATAATTTTTTGTTTGTTTTTTAGACCAAGATTGAAAGTGTAGTTAATACTGCCTCAAGTTAACTGTGTCGTTAACTAGCAGTTGCAAGACTTGGAGTAAATACCAAATGTTTGGGGTTTTTTATTCCTGCCAGGAAGCTTAGAAACTGCTCTGTAGGAGCAGTGCTAGGGCTGGACAGGGAAATAACCAATTTAAGCACCCTCTCAGTGTTATGTAAAGGTAAGCTGGCCAATCTTTTTTGCTTCCTGAGTATTGTTTCCAAGCTCTCTTATGTATTGATCCAAAACCAGTGGGCTTGCATTGTAGGCATAGAGCCAGTATAGATCGGTGTTGCTTTTGTCCAAAAAGAGCACAAGTGTCTCGGCAAAGGAGACATCCGGGCAGAAATGTCTCTCCATCTTGCGTGGCTTTGCAGAGGGGCAGGACTTCACTGTAACTGTGGGTACAGTGATGTCTTCTCAGTTTGAGCTGCCTGTGTTGCTGCCTGGAGTTTCATCGCTGTTGGGATCCATCTCCTGCTTGGACACGATGGTGCTTTTAGGCCACATGAATCAAATGGGCTCCCTGTGTTTTTCAGAGTGGGGAGGATGTCACGTCCCGTGGGGTGATCCATCTGGATCCACAATGTGGAGACCACGATCCACAATCCATGGCTTCTGTCCAAGAAAATAGATCCAAGGATACCCTTGTGGTTTCCTTACTTATTGAAATACTCAGTGCAGTTTATTCATAGAGTAGCTAGCAACTTCTTGGTTCCTGTGGTGGGGGTTAGGGGCTTTTCCAAAGCCTATTTTATCATGTAAATAACTTTTCTCTGGAAAAAAAAAAAAATCTTATTCCAAAGTGCTCATTCCTGTTATTTCTTAGGTGGCCAAAGTGGTAAATGTCATGTTCACTAGGGCTGTAAGCTGGGATGGGTGGGTGGGAGCAAGAGAGGTGATATTTTTTTGAGGGGGCTGGGACTGCATGTTTTCAATAAAGTACTCTTAAGGTTTTCAAGCCTGTATGAACTTCAGCTGCTAATACATGGCTTCTCACGAGGCTGAGAAACCATCTGCCAAAGCTGAGTGTCTGTAATGCTTTAGTGACTTTGGTGGAGGCATTGTTAAGCAATCTACCTGCACAGCGAATCAGCCTCGTCGGAGGCTGGCGTTCAGCTCTCCTCAATTATGAAATGCTCTTTGGTACTGGAGAAACTGAGCAATTTTAACGGCCGTCCGGCTTAGCTGCTGTTTTGGGTTTTGTTTATTTTTCTTCTTTAAAACTCAGTGTCCTAGTAGGAAAAAGGCTGAGTGTTGTTGAGGGTAGGAAAGAATATCCTCAGTTTGACAGTGAGCTCCAGTGAGGAAGCAGAAATTCAGCTGTCGAAACAAGCTAGCTGTCACCTACAGGTTATCATAGCCATAAATACGAGGAGCATCTGTAATAGGGTTGCATTTGTTGGTAAGTGTAAGGGATGTGGGGCTATCGTAGAGGGTAGAGAAATAACGTGTATGATGGTGATGTGTACGACAGTAAGTTACCATGGTTGTTGGTGTCTGTTTCTTATAACCATATGTAATCCATTTTTAAAGAAGAGGTGTTTTCATACTTGGGATTGGGGTTTTATTTTCATTTTAGGCTGTACAGGACTTGGCAGATCAACCTTTGAGGAGTACAAGGGTTGGTCCTTGATAGTTTCCCTAGGAGGTCTTTGGTTTAGTTACAAGCAATGCTGCTGATTTAGCTGACAGTGGTCCTGTTCCTTTTGCATATAACCACTCTGTAGAAACCAGATCAAAAGCTTGTCAGAGAAAAAAAAACCTGTGGAAATGCTGGAATTGATTTTGATGACCTCTTTCTTTTTCCTTTGTAAAGCTGTAAATACTTTATTTTTGTTTTCTATTCTTAATGTGGTGTCATATTGACACTTTTTTAGACTTACAATCAGAAAATCCTCCTCATTGTTCCTCATTTTTTTAAAAGGGGATTTCAAGGAAGCAAATTTTTTTGCTTGTTAGCAGTGTAATAGTTCAAATTCCTAAAATGGGTTTGTACAAAAAATGTTTTCAGTAAACAAATGGCAGTTGCTTTTGTGGATGCATGTTGTTCAAAAATGTCCAAAGAATAATGTGGTACAAACGTTTTTTTTTTTCTTTTCAAAGACTTAGTAAGTATTGTATTAGTACACACAACAGAAAAAAATTGTTTAAAAAAAAATATGTTGGGGGGGAATGTAATGAAACTCATCTAAGCTAAATGTGTAATCTATTTATAAAAAACACAGTATATATTCTATTTTTATTAGAGGTTTTTAAAGTGCAAACAGAATTCTGTTAGCAAATGCAATTATTCCCTTGTAAAGTATCTTCTGCTCTGATGAGACTCCAAATTCTCCAACTGTTTCAAGCAACAACACAGAAACAACCTGACAGGTGTGGCTGTGAAGCACTCGCCCATCGCTGCCTCGCAGCGAGAGAGGGGGGGAAAGCAAACCAGGCCAACAGCTTTTCTGCAACTGCAGAATTATTGCTGTTTCCCCTGGTTTGGTTTTTTTCTTTCCCTCATTGCGAGGCATCCTGCTGGAGAGGGTGGGACCCTCCGTTTGCTCCCCTGAATACTGGGGGGTGATCGCAGCACAGTCATGTTTAAAATCTGCCCCAGAGTGGGTTTTGTATTCTACCTGGTTGGAAGATAAATTGTGTTTATCTACACCACTATCAATTAGAATTAACTCGATGAAGCAAAATCATAGATGGGAATCATGCCTGAATATCTAAAGCTGTGTCTAATACGAGATTTTTATTTTTTTTTTTTAATAACCATTCCTGCCAGCAAAAATACAACTGGGGCCATTGGTCCAAGGCTGGCTGGGGAGAAGCCACGCGGTGGGTGGGTGCTCACAGCCTTGCCGCAGCGCTGCTGTAAGGCAGCTATTTCCTTATGTTTCCCTTGGCTCTGGAAAAACGTGGAAGAACGTTTGTGTTGGAGCGTGCGAGGAAGAGAATTGCAATACTGGGAAGTCTCTGTGTTTTACGTTTGAGAGTGATTAATTTTAGAGCTGAATGTTTAAAGCACGATTTATCACAGCAAAATTAAGAAATGATAGTGCTTCCATGGTATAATAATACCCTGATGAGGATTTTCCACATTTTGCTTCAGGACTTCTGGTTTTTATTCTTTTGCACTGGTCCAGGACTTGGTTGCAGGGGAACACGCAGGTTTTAAGAATCTTTGCCTTCAGTGTTAAGTCACCCAAATGCTTGATTTTAAGCTTTTAGTAGAATGTAACTTCTGTCAGTTTGAGTTTTAAATAAGAAAGGAAATTGCCCATCGAGGCAACACATAGTATCCTGGTGTTTAATAGTGCTGGTTTTAGAGGTGAACTAGAAACACTGCCTGCCAAATTCTTAATTCAGTCCCTTGCCAACCCATTTCTGGAGAGGGGGGCACGGAAGGCTTGAACACAAGTCTTTGGCAGAGTAGTGAAGAAACACTTGATTATTTCTTTTTGTCTGTTTTTGTGTGTAGTTCAGTGTCTTGAGACCCTTCCACATTTGTGGGAGCCTTTCAAAGCTTCTCTTCTGAAGAAGCAACAAATTGTGTTGAAGAAGTGGGTATTGGATGCTTCTAGAAATCATGATTCCCTCCTAATTTGAGGCACTCCAACAGTGAAGCACTTCTGTAAGCAAAGGTGGTGCTCGTAGGTCTGGCTGGCTCTGTCTTTGGAGGAAATAATGATGTTAATGCTCAGAACAAGTCCTGAGGTGGCTTTAAACCTGCATCACTCCCATGGCAGAACACCCCAGGACCACTGTGCCACAAACCCAGCGCCCATGGTTTGTGGGCTGCCCAAACTGACAACCCCTGCACAGATTTCATCTGAAATCCTAACATTTCTGTGTTAGAAAGGGTTGAGGATGATTAAAAGCTTGGTCACTCGACACACGTCTTGTGTAACGTGGTTTCACCAAGAGACACACGACTCAGTCCTTCAGACACCTTACCTAAAAAAAAAAAAAAAAAAAAAAAAGATTATTTATTATTTAACATGTTTAAGTGGAGGGTATTGATGACTCTTTCCCCATGCTGTGTCACTTCTTGTCAGTTCCTCTTAGGTCATGTAAGAATTTCTTTTATACACATTAAAACAGACTACTGATCAGTGTGGAAATGAACCTGTTTACCGTACTGTTGTAAATATTGTGCTTTATATTCTGTATATTAGCTTCTTTTAAAGAAAAAGACTGAACTGATGATGCTAATGTGATCTCTGGTGAGGAAAGGACAAAGGATGAACCAGCTCCCAGGCTTGCTCTGGAGTCGAGATGTAAATCGATTGCCTCTGCGGCTGGAAGTCTGTCCTGGGAATTTGCAAGCAGACCAAATGGAACACGCGCTTCCCGGCGCTGGATTTTGGACCATCAAAGGCTTCAGAAATCTAATCCGCTTTAGCAGGGGCACCGAGAAGCGCCCGCGGCGAGAGCCAGCAGCGTTCGCACCCCTCTGAGTTCCACCGGCTTATCTCCATTTCCCTTTTTTAGTGCCAAAACCCACCCCACAGACTCCCTACAGCTCTGGCCTCCTGTCCCGTGTCCGTCCATCTGTCCCGGACCGTGTCCCTCCGGTTCATCCTTCGGCGCTGGACCCAGCGTCACCCCGGGGGCTTCTCTGTGCCAGGGGGACGTGTGGGAGCTTGGCGATGAAAACGGGTTACAGTCATTCTCTGGTTACAAGGAAAAAAAAACACACAAAAAAATAAATACCAAACTCCTGATTAATGGCAGTGTGTGGTAATTCTTGGGTTAGAAAACACCTTTTTGGGGCAAAAGCTGCTTGTGCATTTGGATGGGACACACACCCCTCTCCCTTCTCTCGGGTCCCAAAAGGCTCTAAAGCTACCCTAAAATTTGGGATCTTTCAGCTGCTGCTTTTAAAATGCGATGCTCTTCATGACATAAAAATGGCCCGTACATAAACCAGCCACCTGCTGGCCCTGTAACCCCATTTTGGGTTAAAATCCCCTTTTTTTTCTTTTTTTTGTTCTTTTTTTAAATTTTCAGCCCCTTCCAGCTCCTCTTTCTCTCCCTAAGGCGCTCCCCGCCGTCAGCCCCGCGCACAGGCAAAAGTGGCTGTTTGGTTTTTTTTTTTTAATTTTTTTTAATTTTTTTTAATTATTATTTTTAGCTCTCCCCACAGCCCCGCCCCCTCCCACGTGCTACGGCGGG
>NW_020799127.1:1928904-1937691 GCF_003259725.1 Athene cunicularia | reverse complement strand
CCCCCCCCCCCCCTTCATCTTTTTTTAGTGATTAGAAATTAACTTGTAGCCAGCGTCTGCAGGAAGGATTGTGTAAGTCACTGAATACTGCAGACTAATTGAAAAGGGGCAGCTTGTGCCCTGGAACAGAGGTGTGTTTGGAGTGGAGGGAAATGTTATTTGGGGAATTTCGGCTCCTCCTAATCTCAGAGTTAGCTTTTTGGCACAGTGTGTACTTACATTGCCTCCTTTCTGGCTTCCCACAGCCCGCCCAGGACTTTGGGACCTTTTTCTCTGCAGTGATTGATGACAAGGTGAGCTCCCCTCTCCTGTTTCTACTAGTGCAAGAAGGTAACACCACCAGGCTCTCATGAAGTGTTACGGTAAATGGTTTTTATTGCTTATAGCAAAGTACGAACATCGGTGATTAGTTAGAGCTGATTATCAGCCCTCTTTGCTCCCTGCTGGAGTATTGCATGCCTTAATCACTGCCCCTCTTCAAAAGTGCGTTATTTTGCTGAGAAACTGTCTCAGACACAAGGGTCAGAGTGCCCAGAACTGTTTTTCCAGCTCCCACCCCCTCCTTCTGAGCTGTAAGAGTGTTAATAGCAGTGTAGCCCTGAAAGGGATTGCCCAAACCTCCTTTTAGATCCCCGAACCCACGCTTTTCTTTATTATTTCCTTTTCTCAGTCTTTTGCACGGATAAAGAAATGGATCGAGCACGCCAAGAACTCGTCCAACCTCACCATCCTGGCAGGAGGTGGCTGCGACGACAGCGTCGGGTACTTCGTCGAGCCCTGCATCGTGGAGAGCAAAGACCCCCAGGATCCCATCATGAAAGAGGTGGGAGCAGCTTGCGGGGAGCTGGCGGGAAAGGTGCAAAAGGGGCTGTGGGTGCCCGTCCCGAGGTGTCTGCTGGGCGCGTGATGAGTTGTGCAGTAAGTCGGTGCAGGGATGTTCCTCTGCATCATGGCTTCAGCTGATCATGTGCTGAGGCACCCACGGCTTAGTTTTGGAGCTTGTCCTTGCTGAGTGCTTTATTTATTTATTTATTGTTTTTTTGCTGTACAGGAAATTTTTGGCCCGGTCCTCACGGTTTACGTCTACCCGGAGCAGCGGTACAAGGAGGTGCTGGAGCTGATCGACACCACAACGCCCTATGGCCTCACGGGGGCGGTCTTCGCCCAGGAGAAGTGAGTGCCAAAATCCCCGACGTTTCGCAGCAAACGATGCTTTTCCCCTTCTGGGGTGAGCCGTCTGACTCGCTTCTCTCCAGACCCCTGCGCTGCATGGTGAGGAGGAAAAGAAAGCATTTCCAGCAGGAAAGCTTACGCTGCTTTTAGCCCTCCTGCCACTGAGGAGGGAAGGCGATGCCTCAAAAGTAGTTTTTTCACCCCAAAACTGCTTCTTCAGTGAGAAACTCTCCCAGAGGTGATGTTTGGAGTGTACAGGAGGATGGACCCTCAGCCCTTGTAAGCAGGAGGAGGGCTAAGAGAAGTGTAACCTCAAAGAGGGACCATCCTTACGTTATGATCGTCTTCATTTTATAACAATAATACTTAGAAACAAGCTACAAGAAAACAAAATTGGGATAATTTGAGTTCTAAGTATGCACAGCCCCTCTCAGTGTGTGTTAAACACCATGCAGCCTTGGAAAGAAATGCAAACACGCTTCCAGAATCACAATTTTAGTTGCTCTAGAAGAGCAGAGGCCTCTGCACAAGTTTTTGCTGTCGCGTCTTGGCCACAGCTATTTCTGTCCCTCAGGAGAATCATCGAGGAAGCCAGGGAGCTTCTGCGCAACGCCGCTGGCAACTTCTACATCAATGATAAGTCGACGGGCGCCGTTGTGGCTCAGCAGCCCTTCGGAGGCTCCCGCATCTCAGGTGAGACAGCGTCCTGTCTGGAGATGACAGGAGCCAGCAGAGTGCCCAGGGGGCCAAGAAGGCCAATGGCATCCTGGCTGGTGTCAGCACTGGCGTGGCCAGCAGGGACAGGGAAGGGATCTGAGCCCTGTGCTCGGCACTGGTGAGGCCGCCCCTCGCTGAGTGGGTTCAGGTTTGGGCCCCTCACCCCAAAAAGGCCATTGAATGACTCGAGCGTGGGCAGAGAAGGGCAACGGAGCTGGGGCAGGGTCTGGAGCACAGGTCTGCTGGGGAGCAGCTGAGGGAACTGGGGGGGTTTAGTCTGGAGAAGAGGAGGCTGAGGGGAGACCTCCTGGCCCTCTACAGCTCCCTGCCAGGAGGGGGCAGAGAGGGGGGATGAGTCTCTGGAGCCAAGGCCCCAGCGCCAGGCCCCGAGGGAATGGCCTCAAGCTGCCCAGGGCAGGGTCAGGCTGGCTCTGAGGAAGGATTTCTGTGCAGAAGGGGCTGTTGGGCGTTGGAATGGGCTGCCCAGGGCAGGGGGGAGTCCCCGGGATCCCTGGAGGGGTTGAAGAGTCGGGCTGAGCCAGCGCTGAGGGATCTGGGGGAGTTGGGAACGGTCAGGGGGAGGGTCATGGTTGGACTGGAGGAGCTTCAGTGGTTTTTCCAACCAAGATGATTCTGTGACACTTAACCTGTGCAGCCGGGCAAGTCCCTGTCCTCCATCTCCTGCTCACTGGCACTTTCTTTCCCCTGAAACAGGCACCAATGACAAACCCGGTGGCCCCCACTACATCCTGCGCTGGACGTCGCCCCAGGCCATCAAAGAAACACACGTGCCCCTGAGGGACTGGCGCTACGCCTACATGCAGTGATGCCTTCCCGGCCCCACACCGGTACTACTGATCCTCAACGCACAGAGTGGCTTCGCAGCTACAACCTTAAAAAAGCACTTAAAGCTACTGATCTTTAACCCGACCAGCTTCGGTTTTATTTTTAAAGAAAAAAATTCTATTATTAAATTGCTAACTCAAAAAGTCCCTGTGGTCTTCTTAGTGTTGCAAGCGTGTGTGGTTAATCAGCGAAGGGAAGGCTGGAGGTGTGGTTGCAGACACACAGCTGGACCCCAGGTTCCCTTTTCCTCCTATTCTGTCCGTTCCAAGTGGCCTAACGTGGTTCCCTCTCGATGGGGCTGAGAGTGCTGGGATTGAAGGGGGAGATGAGCGTGAAGAGGCTGGGCCTGTCTCAGTTGCCTGTGAAAAGCAACGTCCCCCCCTTCTCTGTCCCCCGGGCCCCCTTTACCCTGGCAGAGCGTGAGCAGAAATCCCTGGAAGTTAAGGGCTGCCTGCGCCAGCCTTCCCGGGCAGCGTGGGGAGCCTGGCTTGTTTTAAACCAGAGATCAGTGTGCTGGGAGCCCTGAGCCATATTTTCTCCCTGTTCCTGATCAAATCTCCAACACACCCAAATGTTTTTGGTGTAGGAGGGGAACTTGGCAGAAGGCTCACTGTGCCAGGAGTGGGCAGCTGTGAGTGCAGTGCTGGTAGAAATTTTAGGCGTTGGAAGGGGCTGCCCAGGGAGGTGGTGGAGTCCCCATCCCTGGAGGGGTTTAAGACTGGGGTCGACTTAGCGCTTAAGGACATGGTGTAGTTGGGAACTGTCAGTGCTAGGTTAACGATTGGACTGGAT
Source organism: Athene cunicularia (assembly GCF_003259725.1). Lineage (NCBI taxonomy): Eukaryota > Metazoa > Chordata > Aves > Strigiformes > Strigidae > Athene > Athene cunicularia. Next base: position 1,934,163 of record NW_020799127.1, on the reverse strand, counting down.
GATCTCCAAGGTCCTTTCCAACCCAGGTGATTCTGTGTTTCTGTGATTTCACCCCTCTGAAGCCTGTTACCCGGCAAGCGGCCTCAGGGTGTGCTCAGGCACCGGGCAGGTGGAGCAGCAACACCCCGCTTGCTCCCCGTGTTCCGTTATCAGAGGTCAGGCTGCCTCCGGCGCTTCCCATCGCTGGTTAGCGGCTGTTTCCACCACTCCGATCCTTGGATATCTGCTGGAAGGAAGCAGGAAGATTTCAGGAGGTGTTTCAATATAGGAACGTTGCTGTGCCAGCTGCTGAGATGGCTCCAGCATCCCCCACCACCCCTAGAAGGAATTTAAGCGTTAGCAGGAGGTGCTGGGACAGCAACAGGGCTGCAATAATTAGAGCAAGACGCATTTCCCAGCCTGTTGTGCTCTGTCCAGGACCTCACACCTGTCCTGGGGAGCTGCTCTCCCACATTCGCCCGTCTCCAGGGCTCCACAAGCTGCCAAGTGAAGAAGTTTAATTGTGACCTTTGTGGTCTCCAGTTGCTGTGACCAGGGCAGGCTCTGCCTCACCGTCAGCGAGGTCTCACCCGCTGCATCCTGCAGTGCAAACAGGAAAAGGGATCTCAGACACAAAAGTCTTGCATTCTTCCAGGATCGTTTTTAATTTAGAAACGTATACATGTGTAACACCTACAATTAGTAACTGTTCAATTATCAGGATTTGCAGATAGAGTGGATAACCCTGTTCAGCTGTTGTAATAAGCATTAAGTATTGATCTTGCCTGTGCCTGGGCTGGTATTTAGCATGCAGGTCATGAACAAGTTGCATTAATACCTGTGAATCCTGGTTTAACTGAGAAAATCTGCAATAAAATAAATCACAAAAAAACCCTTTGTGCTCCTTTATTAATTATTTCTTTAAATTGTTGCCAAATAAAGACCTAGATGGAGCGTGCATTCAATGCCTTTAGTGCACACTTGATAAGAAAAGATGGGAGCCATGAGCCAAAACTGCTGCTCCTGCCTCCGAACAGGCTGGTGCTGTTTGTCCTAGCAGCTCCCTGCGGTTTTGAGACCCCACTGCAGGTTCTCTCCGTCACGCTGCTGCACCCAGCGCCAGCCAACCCTTGTGTGTATTGATTAGTTCTTAGAAAAAAATCTGCTCTGCTCTCATCCTTGGCAGACAAGCCGGAGCACCCAGGCTGCCATAGCTCTGCCTCCTCACACACGCTCATACTGCAGAGCCCCCCAAAACTCAGGGTTTTGGCTGTCCTTCACCCCACACACTTGTCCCAGAGAGAAAACAAAACAAAACACGCTAAAGTAAAACCAGCCCGGTTTTGTATTGTCTGCTGAAACTAAGACATTCCCTTTGCATGAGAATGAGAGGCAGGAACGATCCAGCAGCCACCTGACTCACTAGCACCCGGGTTACGACAAAACATCCATGTGCTGCATACTGGGAGGGCACATGGGACCCCCGTTCAGCTCCAAAACTACCCCAATCCCACAGCAGGGAGGAAAGGACCGTCCCACCCTGAGTTCAGGGATGGCCTCTGAGCCCCCCGAGATCATCCAGGTGAGGCCACAGCGATGTCCTGCGCAGCCAAGTCCCCTCCTGCTGTCCAGGTCAGGATAAGCCCCCCCCCCCCGGCCAAGCTCCTGCAAATGGTGTCCCCAAACCTTTCCAGACTGGCCCATCAGCTCATTTCAATCTCACAAAGGGCTCTGCCTTCACCCCCGGAGAGCTGGAGGGCCACGGCCCAGCAGCTGAGCGCTCGCTCAAGCCGCTGCCTTTGGCTCACGCCTTTTATGACTTAAGGCCAGAGTGTCAAGTGGATTTTTTTAGCCTTAACTCTGAATTTCATGGCTTTTGTGACTTTAAATCAGTCCCCTAATGCTATTTAAACAGTTGGCTTTTTGAAGCTGATAAATGCTTCGGTAGGTGTTTGGGAGAGGCAGGGGCTTTCGCAGCAGAACCCCAGGGGCTCTCCCACCTGCTCGGATGCTCCTGGACCTCTCTGCCCTCTGCTGGGAGGGCGAAAGGGGCCTGGGTGGGGTGGAGGGGCTCTGCATAATCCCACAGTACCCCATAAAGAGAGGCAACAGGTTTGGAGCACCCTTGGTAAGGATTCAATCCCATTCCCACGCGCAGCTGGAGCTCTTAGCGGTCTCCCGCTCTATCCTGACGCGCTCGGCTGTTCGTCCTCCGAGCGGGGAGCCGGGAGGGAGCCCGAGCCAGGCTCTTGCTAGGAAGTGGCAGATTTCCCCCTCCGATAACACAAAGCTCCATCTGCTTCCCGTTAGCGGCCCCGGCTGAGGCTAATTGGCAGATCAAACCCTCCGATGTCCCGCCTTAGGTACGTCGTTAGGATTGTCCGGAGCGAGTACGACGCTTCTTGGATGGAGCCCAAACGCCTTCCCCCACCACCCTGGGCTGCGCAGGGGTGCTAATGCAAACCACGCGGAGCAGCCCAGGAGCTGGGGCATGAGGAGGCAAACTCTCGGCTTTAAAGCAAAGCAAAGAGGGAAACTGAGGCAGCATGGACCTGTTCATCCATGGGGGGAATCAAATCGGAGAGGCAGAGGATGGGCAGCATGCTCGGCCGTAGGGAGACCAGCACAGCAACAGCCACTCTTCTTTTCTAGCACTGAGCAGGGCTGCTTCTGGCTTTCTGGGCAGTTTAAAAATTGTCCAGATTAAACAGGAGAGGCAGTGACCATGATGATGCAATTGCTGCCCTAATTTTAGCCTCACTGACTTTGCGCTTTTTTTTTTAAAAAAAAGAGAAAAGTTTAACTCTTTAAGTGTAAGATTTGCACTCTTAACACACACATATCAGGAATGGCAGCAATTCAGGGCAAGGCAGGGGGCTGGAAAACCCCAGCTCTGCACCCCAAGGATAAAGGGCATAACCCATCGTCTCATCACAAGGACAACACACAAGCACAAAACCAAAACCTCAGAGGGGGTGCTCGATTGCATTTGGCTTAACAGGGTTAGAGAAGAGCCCTTAACCTGCCCCTGAGGAGGCAACAAATGAGGCCTAAATGCCTGCACCTAGCAGCAGATGGCAGCCAGGGGAAATATCGCACTAAATAACACTTTGTCGGGGCGTCCCTATGTTGCAGGATATGTTGGGGGTCCCTGCAAATCCCCGGAGGGTGGGAGACATGATCAAATTGGGGTGCTGTGTCACAGCACAACTGCCTGGCAGGGGCTAGTGCCCAGGTTGCATCCCTGCTTTACAAACTCCCACCACTGCATCCCAACTGCAACAGCTTCTCCTGCCCGACATGCTGGGAAACCACCTGAGCCAGGATTAGTGCCAGATTCCCATGGGGGGCGAATCCCTGCTCTTACCTTACAGGGTCTGAGCCCCACCAAAGCAGCACCCACCCGAGGGCAGAGCCTGCAGTCCAAGCTGCATCCCTTCTCTGGAGGGGCATGGCCCCGAAACACCACGGACCTTCGCTCCCCCCCTTCCTATCCCGGGACTTTGGGGTCCTCTCGTGGGGCTGCCCGGGCAGTGACTGCAGCACCAGCCCCAGGTGAGGCTGAGGGGCTGGGTCTCCCGCTGAAGTCTATTTACAGGCTGTGGGAGGCATTTAGGGCTTCTCTTTTCAGCAAGCAAAGTTTGGGGGAGACCTTTAGGGCTCCCTCCTTTCCCAGCCTGACTAATATCCTCCAGAAAATTCTATACACAGTGTCCTAGGGGAGTATTTCCCGCCCAGCCCAAAGTTCAGGTTGGGGAGCAAGGACTAAGCGCAATCCAAGAAGCTGTTTTTACCTTTTTCTGGAAACAAAGTGTGGTGAGCAAGGGTTTCTAACTGTATGTGGGAGGTTCACCTTTTTTCCTAAGGAGAGGCCAGAAGAAACTCATGGCACATATTACCGGGGTGAAGGGCCTCCGAGGATGCAGGGAAGGGCTGGGGATGGCTGCAGGATAAGGGAATGTCTTACCTTTAAAGGTGGGCCCAAGACAAACTCCAGCTTTAGAAATCCCCTTAAGCTCCGCTTGTTGGAAAACTCCCCGAGGTTGGAATTTTTTTTGACCCCACAGTTCTGGTGTGCGTGTGGGGGTGTCTGTGTGCAATCCCCCCCCCATGTTTCCCCCTCTGTGTCCCCCACCCGTGGGCAGCCAGGCCTCGCAGGCAGGGATGCTGCTCTTCCCAGGGTCCTCTCCTGCCCTTCACGGGGGCAGCAACCACAGACTGGGGGCAGGGAGCAGCTCGCTGCACCAGTGAGCTTGGAATCAAGCCCCCCCCAAATATCCTCCAACACTCCCTCTCCACTCAGGGCTCCACGGTCCTGAGGCAGCAACAGCCTGGCATCACCCACTCCACCACCAGGGACTGATTTTTGGGCACAGGCTGTGTATTTTTATTTCTACATCCCTTGAAAAAGAGGATGATGAGGAGAAAAAAGAGACACAGGGTGAGGCCAGCGGCAAGAGAGGAAAAAACACGACGCAGGGGAGAGCTAGAAATCCCGAGCAGAAGATTTTTCTAGGGGGATGGAGACCACCTTGGCCTGTTTTTTTCTCTCTGCCTTATATTCTTTCTCCCTTCTTGCCATTTCTGCTTCAGGCTTCACCTCCCCCATCTCTTCAATGCTTTGTGGCTTTGGGAGAGCAGAGAAATCCTCGGGGGTCCGGGGAGGAGATGTTTGCAGTACAAGGACTTAGCAGCAGATGGTGGTCTTTATCCCATTCTCCGCAGACGGGGAAAACCAGTGGCCCCACAGCTCCCACTGGAGCTGTGCAGCCACGGGGGCTTGGGAGTGGGAGTCTGTGGCCCTGGGAGTGGGAGGAGCAGCCGTGGGGCTGCGTGGGGGTAGGGGAGTTGGTTTAAGCTGGTGGGGAGAAAGGAGAGAGCTGCAGGGTTCAGCTTGAGAGCTGGGCTTTCCCACAGTGTGGATGGGAGAAAGGGAGCAAAGAAACACCAGGAGAGGGTTTGAGCATGTCAGCCCAGTTCAACAAACAAACTGTGGTTTTAAGGGCTGTAGCAAGTGCCTGCACTCCCCATCTCCTCCAAAAATGCTGCAAAATTAGAGAGTCTTCTAATATTTAGCATTTTTTGCTAAAGCCCCAGGTCCTGGAGTCATGAGAATACATCAGGATGTCAGCTTCCAGCTAAAATAAATAAAGAGGGGATTCACATCCCCCAGGCTAACACAGCAAAGCTGGAAGATGTGACTCCCCCTCCTCGGGGCTGGAAGAAAATCCTGAAAAGCAAATAACAAGACCAGGAGGCAGAAAGCACACCCACCCACCC
>NW_020799127.1:1907689-1928854 GCF_003259725.1 Athene cunicularia | reverse complement strand
CCCCATCCCCATACCAATTATTATCACAGAGGAAGCCCTTTTCTGGTATTGTTTTTGTTTAAGATTTTTCTCCCCCACCCCACCCTTTGGTTTTTTTACCCCCACCCCATGTTGCGATCGCCGATTTGAGATCACAAACCTGACATTTCGGTGCCTGCTTCACAGTGCCAGGCGGGCAAAACTGCCGGGGAGAATCAATTTTCCCTGCATCATCTACCGGTGCCATCCAAAACATTTAATCAATGCGAGATCAACCCTTCCGGCAGCTCCCCGCTTGCTTTTTTCCCAGCCTGTGAAAATAAGCGACACCCTGAAAATGAGGGATGCCAGGAGCAGGGGTGGGAGCATCCTTGATCTGGGGGGATGGGAAAGGATAAAGGGTCAGCTCGGAGATGACTAAGCAATGAGGTTTCAGTGGGGAAAACAGTGCCCCCTCTGTGGACACACTGGTGTCCACTGGGATGGCTGTGGGAATGGTCTGTGGGCCCTCCAGCATCTTATCTGCAGCCCAGTGAGGGTCAAGCAATGCAAGCGAAGGGGATACCAGCCTGATGCTGACCCAAAAGCACACAGTGGAGTCTGGGGGACTTGTAGGGAATGGGATTAATTTAATTTGGGGCTCCCAGAGAGATTTGCAGGGTTAAAATTTCCCCAAGTTTCAGCTCAGTCCTTAGGTGCCAGGGCTGGTTGTTCAGAGGAGGTCTCTGCCACCAGGCTGGGAGCATTTGCAGCATTTCCCTGGGGCAATCCCTTCTCACACAGGGATGTGTGGGCATGGCGGAGTTGCCATCCCATTTAGTGGATGGGGCTGTTGAAGCACAGCGTCAGGAATGAGCCTGGGAAATACCTAACCCCCACTGCAAACAAGGAAGCAGCAGCGGGGCTTCCCAGTCCTCTGCTCCCACTGTTGGTCCATGGATGGCGCTGGGCATGCGAGGGGACTCTGGGGAGGGGGTAAGAGCCAAAAAACTGGGTCTGAGGTTGCCATGGATGATGGCACCCCCATTTCTCCCTTGCAGGCCCCCCCCAGCTCACACACCACACCACCACACCCCCCCGCTCCTCTGCACCCAGGCAAACTCCTCAGGGTCCCAACAAGCTGTGGGGGGCAGAGGTGGGGGCCATGTGGCTTTGAATAAAACCCACGCACGTCAATCCGCGGGGGAAACACAAGGGCAGGGAGGGGAGTACCAAAATGACGCCCGTCCCCCAAGAATGCGTGTCCCCCTCCCTCTCCCCCTGCGCGCCTGGCCCTAATCCGGGGGTGGCAGCGGGATGTCTGGAGACAGCTGTGCCTCCCCCCCAGCCCTGACATCACCCACTGGCTATGAAGGCGCTTGTCTTGGCCAAGGGGTCCTTCTCCAAGGGTTTGCAGGGGAGGGGGGGGCAAGAGACACCCGGGCTCCCCTTAACCCTCTGCTTGCAGAGGAGGAGGCTTGACCCTCCGCCTGGAAAACGGCTGCGGGAGGCGTTCGCCTCCCGAGCAGAAATGCGTTACTGAGCGTGTGAAGCTGGGTCATTCCTGCGTGCAAACCTGCTGCCGGGACAAAGGCGGTGTGACACCAGGCTGCTGCGACCGTCTGAGCGCTGCGATCTGCACATACGGACAAAGAAAAGGCCCCAACCGACCTGTATTGTGGAACAGCCCTGATGTTCCCCCCTTCAGCTGCCCAGAATCCAGCTGTGAGCTTTATGTTCTCAGCCCCAAGTCTTGGCTGCTGGTGTCTCAAAGCAGGGAACAAAAATAGGTGGAAGGAGGGAAGGATGCAAGCAAGCTCCAGCTGGCTGCACCAGGCGGAGACCCAGAAACACACCTGCTCCCCTTGTCTCTGTTTCCTTTGCAGCTCTTGCCTCTCTGGTTGCTGCTGCTTAGTTGTTAGACATCAATACTGTCCAGCAAAACAAGTCCCAGCATGGTCTGGCTACGCCTAAAAGGGATGCTGGCACTAAGGGAGCTGTGCTAGCATCCTCTGCTTCATTTAACAGCTAATTCCCTCACTCCTGGTAGCTCCTCTGGGTTTGTACGTTAGCACCTCTGCAGCTGGTTACCTTCAATGTTTTCCTGCACACTCAGTGGGTTTTCTAAGAAGGGCTTTTTTAGGCTATATTCCATGGTGCAGCCACCCATACAGATACTGGAAATGCCACTGGGATAGTCCTGGGGCTAAATGGGAAGGCAGCTTTCCCTAGCAGGCTGTCTGGCCCCCGGATTTGCTGCAATATGGTGGAGAAGAGGGTTTCCTTCAGTATTTCCTATGACCCAGGGCTGGACATCACTAAACCTTCCTCTAAGCTGCTGCCTATGGCTCCAGGCTGACCAGAAGTAGTGACTGACCCACCTAGGCATTGATGTTGAAGGCCCAGAGAGATACTCCTTCCTCCCCCCTACCCCAGCTCCTCTTTCATCCTCCATCCCTGGCTGGGTAACAAGAGGGATGACCGCAACCGGTCCCAGCTTGCTGCTGGGCCTGCGAGGGGGGATAGGATGTCAGCCGGCTGCGCCCTTGAAAACGTGATCCCCTCTGGGCCGATCTGCCTGATGTTTTCACTGGAACCATCAATCAGTGCAGGAGACACGATCATATTTTATAGCCAGAGTTGCTTGTGAAACTCAAGCTCGGCGTGGCAGCCACTGCTCTGCTCGCTTGGAAGAGGAAAGCGAAGCTTGGACGCATCTTTAACCCCTTGTGATGGGTCCTTTGAGCTGCAGTTCTGCAGCAGCCTCGGTTATTGTAGTGGTGTTTTCTTCCCTCCTCTATCCTGCAGATGCAGCGTAGGGCGTTGTTTAACAAGATTGCAAACTCCTTACGCTCCTGAGAAGCTCTGCAACACAAGCAGGCAGCACTCAGAGGAGCACGGATGCACAGAGATGCTCCTGCCCACACGATTTCCAGCCCAACAGCTACACATTCCCCCAGACTTGCTAAAAACAGACAACAGCAGAAAACACAAGCAGGTCTGCGTGTTCTCCTTGACTCCCACAGTACTCAGCCCTGACTGCAGGACCAAGATACTCCCAGTGCATCTGCCGACTTGCAGCTAAAATAGTTATCGCACAAGTCGCTCCTTCCCCGTGCATGAGCGCAAGCAAATCTCTATCCTGGAAATGCTGCTCTTCGTGGAATTCCTGTCAGCAACGCTGCTGTTATTAAGCTCAAATCAAAGCACCACTCTGGCCAGACAACCCAGCTCTGGCTTCAGAAAGTTTATCCCGGTGTCCCGGTCCTTTTGTTTCCCCTCTCCTTGGGGAGCTTGTTCCCGGCCATCGTCCCACTGTGCGATGCTGTTCTCCGGGAATTGCTCTGGTGGCTTCGGTTACGCTTGCCCGGGAACAAAGCGGCTCTCCCCGATGGGCGAGCATCCTCCCCGCAGCGGGGAAAGGAGCCTTGCTATTGAGACAAGGGGCATTCCGGAGGCCTCAAGGACGTTTTTACAGCCCGGTCTTGCCAGGCTGATGGATTGCTGATTGGAAATGAGATTTCCAAAGCTGGAAGCAGTCATAAGTGTTGGAGAAACGACAGCTCCCACAGGGAATGAATGCATGCAAGGGGAGGATGTGGCTGAGGTGGAGACAAGTCCCTGGGAACGCTCTGGGACAGCCACACTCGGAGATGCCCAGTGCCTGCTCCGCACCCCAGAGGCAGGGAGATGTGATGCGAGATCAACCGCTGGCTCTTCTGCTTCAGGCACTGGCTGGATAGTGCCTGGAGGAGTTCAAGAACAGCTACAGCGACAAAAAGCAGAGCCTGAAGTATACATATATATGCAGGGAGTGTAGCAATTAGCTAAACTGAATTTTTGACGGGGTGACTGGGACCAGGGTGTGAACCAGCCATGGACCTGTCCCTCTGTCAGCACAAGGATCCCCCAACTGCGATGCTCGAGGGCACCAAGGTCTCTTAGCACAGCGCTGCCTGCCCTCCTCGAGATGCCAAAAGCATCTGAGACTCGCAAGCCCTGCGTGTGCCAGCCCGCGCGGCCGCTGTGTTCGCAACGAGATCTCGCTAGCAAAGGGTGGATTATAAATGAATAAATCTGTCGAAGGAAGAGATTGAGCTCACAGCGAGGAGACGAGCTGGAAGCGGTTTCCACGCTGTCAAAAATAGGAACTGGCTGATTAAATCAGGCCTGATTTCCAAGAAGCTGACTCCAGGACTGTGCAGGCTTGCGCCCAAACACGCCGAGGACTTGAAAAGTCACAAGTTTGAGTCTTGAGGAGCTGAGGGGTGAAGTGATGGTGGGGGGCATCAGCTAAAACCCTGACATCCACTGACCTACACGTGACTCAGAACCAAGAACTGAAGGGTTTAGTCTACACCAACAAGAAAGTATTGTCAGCTATGGCCAAGCTGTCTGCCCTGTCCCACACTTTTTGGGTGCCATCCTGCTCTCCACCTTGCGTAGGACTGAAGAGGGGGGTTTAATATCAAGTAGATAAGGATTTCAAGCAGGATTTCTTCTCCCCCGTTGAGGGGCAGAGACTGACTGAATGTGGAAGGAGAAAAGAAGGAAGGAGGAGGAAAAACCATTGTCTTTTCCTTCTGCTTTGGTTACTAAAACGGGAACTGCCTGGCTTTTTTTTCCCAGCTGGTGTGTTTTGAGCCCCTCAGAGGATGTAGGTGCCCACTGAGCCCCTGGATCCCAGCTAGGATGTGATCTATGTCAAGCAACATAGTCCCTAAGCCTGTTCCTGGACCAAAACTCCCTGCTGGCTCTGAGCATCCTCAGCCCCAAATGACATGGTAGCAGGGCTGATTTACTACTGCCCAGGCTGCGGGGAAGGCGATAATTCCTCAGCAACACCTGCATTTACGGTCTGCTCGGCCGGGCTGCCTCCCCCACTTGTCAGCTCCTTTTAACCGCAGCTGATAACTTGTCAGAGGCTCTTGACATTGTTTTTTCCCTGAGTCGGGCAATGTGGTGAGCAGCTGCGCGCGGGGAAAAGTCTCATCTTTCTGCTCCAGCCAGGGAGAGCCCGCCCGTAACCTCCCCACCTCCCGTTTTCATTACAAACACTAAGACTTTGGCACCACTTCAGACTCTCCCTCCTGTCCCGGGGTGGAGGGGAAGCCAGCTGTGATGCCTTCTCACAGCCTGGGAAAATAGTTCAGGGCTCCACTTTTCCCTGAGAGCCCTGAAATTCAAGTGGCCGGTGCTCTCGCTCCCCACTCCCTCCTCCATCCTTCTCCCCTTCCTTTTCCCTCCCTTTTTCTCACCCTAACCTACACAGCCCTTGTTTAAAATTAAGCACTCTTCTTCCCTCCTTAGGGGGGAGATCAGGCCACCCATCCCATACCCTACAAGGAGCCTCAGTGGCCTATACATCCCACATCTATTTTCCCTGGAAATATTAACCCATTCCTTCCCCAACCCATTATTTTGGGGACAGTATTTCTAGCCATTCCAAGAGAGTCCCTCAAATTATACTCTTCTTTTCCATTTCACTGCCACTGTACCGGTATGGTGAGGCTGAGGGCATTAAGCTGCTGGGCATGTGTTCCTATACCTCTATGGGGTTGCAGCTCCCAGACAAAGAGCCTCTGAGACTGCCCAATTAATAATTAAGTCTATCAATGCACCTCAGTCTTAAGTATCATGCTGTTCCCCCATGACGGATGAAACTATCTATACCTGTTTTATAGATGAGTAATTAAGGTGCAAAGGGATTTCGCAGGTTCCCAGTACAACAGAGTAGGGCCAATGGACATGAACCTAATTCCTACAGCTACCCAAGGACTGCTATTTCTGTAAGCTTATCCCTGTTTTACCACTGAGGAACTCCCCCAACACATCACAGACAGTGATTTCTGCAGATCAAGCATGAAACCATGGTGTAAAGCCACCTACTGCCCCAGCAGGGAGTCGAGGGACAGCCAGTGCTGCTGTTTTTAAACTGCATTCCCTAGTTTCGCAAATATTTGGCATCATCCCCACGTAATGGATGTTCGTCTGCAAAATAGGTCATGCAAATGGACTATGTATGCAGTAGAGACCTTTGAAACATCTGTCAGCACCTCCAGGTGATGCCTTGCTATGCCCTTCTTTGTGCGAAATAATATTTTAACGCTACTTGGCAAACAAAGGACCCAGTTCTCTCCCAAGGCTATTGATACCCCTGCAAAATGCCACCGAACCAGAGTGGTAACGGTTTATGCCCATTTTGTATGACAGAAAGCTGTACTGCAAGATGCAGTCAATAGCCAGGGTATGAAAATAAAGCCTCTTCATGCAGACACAGCATTAATTCCTACCCAGGGTGCACTTAGCATGAAGAAAGAAGGTGACTGCATCCCACCGGTGCGGACAGTTGGACAAAGGGTACAGCTTTAGCAGTTTGGGAAGGAAATGTGTTAACAACACATGTTTTACTGAGATAATGCACCTCTTCTTCCTCGTATTTCCTCCTTTTTTGTTCTGCAGGAGGGAGGTGGCTGCTTGAGAATCTGGGGGTCTCTCCAGGTCTGAACAAAGGTCAGTCCAGCAGGGACTGCTGTTAGAAGCCTTGGATGTGCATCTCGATCCCATGTGGTGGATGATTTGGATTAGTGATTTGTCACAACCTCCTCAACTCATTGGGTTTCAATGGTGGGAAAGACACACAGATGTAAAATCTCACTTGTGTGGCTTTGATTCAAGGTTGGATTGACAACTGCGTGGAGCTTGGGTTTTCATTCAGGTTCAGGCACAGCTGAGAGCTGTTATCCCAGAATTGTGACCCAAGACGATCAATAAACTTGGTGGTGGGGACAGAAATGGACGACAAGATTTTCAGACCAGGAAATTCAAACTTCATGACAAAGCCTGAGCTCCTCAGAGTCTAGCACTGGACTCCATCTCCATTTGCCAACCATCACTCAAATAAAATTCACTTGAAATTTGGCCCAAAAAAATGCTCATGAGAGGCTCACAGATGTTGCAGTGAAGCTGGTTTGTTCTCTCCCATGCCTGCAGTTGGATGAGTTTCAGGGATTTGGGGAAGGTCTTGTACCTTTTCCTCCAAAGGGAGGACGCCAGCACTTCCAAACCACCTAGGCTGGGCTGGACGCCTCCTTCTCCTGTCTCCTGGCAGGGTGGCAGAGGTGGGACCCCGTTTGGGAGGCGGCTGTTCTGCCTGATCACCACAATAGGAGGAGGCAGCTTTTAACAGCTGTGAAATGCTACAGGGATCGGAGCAGCGATGCTCTCGCCAGCTCCCTTCTTCCACCCCTGACACAAGCCATTTATTTATTAACTTCTCCCTTCGCCTTCCTTCTGTCTGTCTGATGCTGGGGGTAGGCAGAAAGGGGACAAGACTGAGGGGGCTGGATGCCATCAGACCACACTGAAAAGGAGGAATGTGCTGCGCTTTTGAGTGTTCAACACACAAAATCCCAGCTGACCCAGTTTATCCCCCTTGCCCTCCACATCTTACCTGCTAAGGAGGTGTAAAAAAGGTAACAGGATGCCCTGAAGGCCAGCGGGCTGGGCGTGGGTTTGGAGAGGTGGTTTGGAGAAGGTTTACGTTCCTCTTCGTGCACACTGGCTAATCGCAGCAGCAGAGATGGAAGCAGCCGCCGATGACCTGAAGCCCATCCCCTGCTCTTGTTAGAGGAGAAGTCTTTACACTGGGCACAGGGAGCACGGATGGTTTTCCCAGAGGGTTCCTCAGTGGTGGAGGTGACCTTTTTTCTCACAGCCAGCACCTCTTACCTGCAGACAAGGGAGAAAAGTTGGATTAGAAAAGGGAATTTGCTAGTTTGGGGAGATAGAACCAAAGGGTTACACTTGTGACCTGCAAAGAGTATCAGAGCAAATGTTTCTGTTTCTCAAAGTTTTTGGCTGGAAAGAGTTCTTAGCCCAACCTCCCACAAGAGGCAGGGCTGTGGCCAGCACCAGCTCAGGGCAGCCATGGCTTTCCCCAGCTGAGTTGCTCACATTTAAGAACACGTGGTTGCCCGTTTTGGATTGACCTCTCCGACACAGAGGGACATGGGTTTAGCTCTCCTGAAGACACCATGAACTTTGGGCAAGTTTGCTCCTAATCATGAGACCTCAGGATCCCCTATTCCCCTCTTTTACACCAATTGCATCTCAGGGTGACTCCATTTCACATTAACATCAAGGAAGCAGAAATCAACCCATCAAGCAGCGCTTGCCCTGTGTATTTGGGTGCTGGTTGGTCTCTCCATCCCAAGCAGCGTGTTTTCCCCAGCCCTGCGCACCTGGAGTACAGAGGATGGATGGAGCAGGACGCGATGGGAAAAATGACAAACAAAGCAGAACAGCACATCTGACGCCCTGTGAATTAATCAGAGAGCAGGGCCAGCATGCTGGGCAAACAAGACCTGGAATTGCATCTCTAACCTTGATTAAATTAGAAAGCTCTCCAACTAATACAAACACCCCTCGGTAAACAAGGGAACGGGGGCTAATGAAGTGGATAAGAAGCAACTTGACAAGTGACGGGGCTCGTGAGGGAGAGGAAGGGAGGGAGTAAGGCAGGGCCAGAGATTTAGAAAGGGAAAAAAGGGAGGAGGGAGGCACAGATAGCCAGAAATGGGGAGAAGAGACGGTTGAAAGGAAAAAAACAGAAAGGAAATTTCCTTCCAAAACGTTTTCCTAAAAAGCTAACACACAAAGGAAGTGCCTCTTCTGTTAAAAGAGATGCAAAGGTTGACGGGTCAAAAGGCACCTGCAAAGGCACCGGATTATGGCAGTAGTGAGGCCCCTCCCGCTGTAGATGCCTGTTTAAAGGCACAAGAAAGCCTCAAGGCTGTGATAGTCGGACTCAAAACCAGCACGGCTCTGCCAGCTCTAGACTGACTGTAGTTTCAGTGGCGCCAACAGATTGCACTTGACTGTGGTGTCGATTAAAACTCGGTAGCTGCAGTTTTGCAAACAGGCAGGTAGTTTTTCTCATCTGCCAATGTCCAGCTCCCGCCCTGAGCACACCCCAGCCTGTCCCTTATATACAGACCCTCCTGGCTCCCTCATTAAGCCATATGTCTCATTTAGTTCATTCGGATGAAAACTATGGGGCCAGCTTTGGGGTAAACCAGGAATGACACGACTGAAGGCGCTGGGATGTCAAGGGATGCGAGAACACAACCCAGCAAGCCCCTTCTCTCTCCATTTTGGGAGCATTTACCTTCCACACCCAGACATAAGGAATAATATAAACCTCGCTCTTGTCCCTCCCCACAACTCCCCAGAATCCAGGGCAAACCTTAGCTGAAGAGGTACCACCCAGCTATGATGAAACCCTGCAGAATGCTGGTGACTAACTACAAGAGTAGAGCTGGGAGTGAGGAAAAGGAGCAGCCAAGCTGGGGAAAGAGGCAAAGCAGTCTGGATTTAGCTTGGGGTAAGTACATCCCCATGCCAGGTGCACGGCAGAGGTCCTCTTCAGGGCCGAGGAGGTTTCTATAGACCATAGAAAGGCTGGTGCGGTGCCAAAGCACGGCAGAGCTCAGCGGCTGGCAAAATCACCAGCCACAGAGCACAGCCAACGCTAAGCAGGCATCCCAAAAGCTGGTTTCTTTGCCCAGAGGCTGGGAAACGGCTTTGGCCTAAGATAAGATACTTTCCTAACACCTTGTCTAGCGTCGGAAGAGTCAGTGCAGAGAAGCAACATCCACCAAGGACTGTGCAACGATGCTGAACTGTATCCGCTCACATTTATCCCTCTGCCTCCTGTCCCTTCTCGCTCACGCATCCTCCACCTTTTCCTGATGGCTAGTTAAAAAGGGTTAAGCGTTGCCTTTTTCATTCTTTTTCTTCTTTCTTTCTTTCTTTCTTTCTTTCTTTCTTTCTCTTTCTTTCTTTCTTTCTTTCTTTCTTTCTTTCTTTCTTTCTTTCTTTCTTTCTTTCTTTCTTTCTTTCTTTCTTTCTTTCTTCAGTGCATGGCAAACCAGGAGGCAGAGCAAGTTGATTCCCACCCCTCCCAACCTCCGCTATGCCAGCGAATTTCCAATTTTCAGCTAATATCAAGGTCGTGACAAAAAGCGCAGAGGCCCTGGTAGGACATAATGGCAGAAGAATTGTAAATGTTGCTTTTAGTGAATGCAGAATGAGGAAGGGCCAAGGAGGGGAAATTTTCCATTCAGCGCCGGCCTCTGAAAAGCGAATACATTTTCTCCTCCAGTGTGTCGCATTAGATTTCCAGAGGTGCTCGGCACCAGGTACATGTCATTAGTAACAGTTTGCGTGGTAATGAATCCTTTTATTTCTCTTCCACACAGCTCATGAATACATAAAGAGGCTGGTTTTAGTCGCATCTGGTTCAGCTGCAGGAGCCTCACATAACTTAATTTCGCATCCTCTTCAGTAGGGTAGCAAACCCAGCTGGGGCCAGCCTTAAAGGCACAGGGAGGTTTAAAAAAAAAAAAATTAAGTAAAATCTAGGCTCAGAGGCAAAGATTTGCTTGAGGATGCCTTGAAGCTTGCTCCATTCCCTGGTGGTCTTCCTAGAGACGGCGCATCTTTTGTTTTAACACAGAAGAAGGGATGCGCTTGAGTTCGGCCAAAAGTTTGCCTGTTCGGGGCAACAGTGAGTACATTTTTCTGTAACGTGCAATGGGTGGGACGAGCCTGTGTGCCTCATATTCATATAAGAATATCCCCCTTCCTTGCCCTGGGAGGACGGAGCCGATGGCTGTGATTGCAGGTAGTTGGGTCTTTCCTGAAGTTAAAAACTTGCAGCCAGGAATTACAGCTGCATTGACGCTCTTGTTCTGCAGGCGAGGAACTGCTGCCAGCACTCCGCCGGTGTAACCGCTGTGCTTCCTCTTCTGAAGTTTTATCTTTCTTAATTACAATTAATTGCTTTGCAATAATAATAATAATAAGAATACTCTTACACTTTTGGCTCTCTACAACCACCCTTTGGGCCCACGGCTGCAAAGCCCTGCTGCAGGAGCTGCCAAGTGGTGACAGCAAGAGGTGGCTGTGAGGGAAGAAGGATTCCCCAGCCAAATGAAAGTGCCTGTTGAGTGCAGCTGGAGAACAAATTAAGCCCAAACCTCCTCGAGCACCCAGAAAACACAGTCGGGGCCAGGCCTGCCTCTCAGAGAGCCTCGTTGACCTTCCTACCATGCCTGGTTGGCAACTGGAGCTCAAGAGCATTCCTTCAAAGCTATTTCTCTAACAAGGTACCATCTGCAGTGTGGGTGGGGTCCTAGATAGAAATAAGATGCTGGGAAGATATTAGACATTCAGAAGTCCAGTGGACCTACAGCAGGAGTGAGCTTAAACCACCTGTTTAAGTTGAAGGTTTGAGATGAACATGGCTCTAGACAGAATTAGGCTAGACATGATCCTGCAGAGCAAACCACTAGTAACTGGGGGCTGCACCTGAGTAATGAACTGGAACCCATCACTTCCAGGTGTTATCGGACCTCATGGCTCAGCAGGACCAGGCTGGGTCTTTTCCAAGAGTGGCAATGCACTTGCAAAGTTTTCAGTTGGTCACAAAAGTAGCTTGAGCTGAGAGCAGCTCCCATGCTGGTCTCTGAAGCTGTTGGTGAAGTTGCTTTTAAAACCGAAACTGAGCTCTGCAGAGGTGTCACCTCTCTGTGACAAGGTAGGGCTGAGGTGTAGGCTGGGATGTGAAAATTTGGCTGGATGGTGGCAGCTTTGAGGACTGGTAATGAATAACTGCTCTCTTCCAACACCTGGAGCTGGATGCAGACCTGCTTTTTCCCACATCCCAATCACAAGGTGCCCACTGGCTCCCCAGCACCAGCTGCGCCTTTATCGATAGACAGGTGTTGGCTTTACTCGGGTTAAAAGGCAAACGAAAACACATATGTGAAGTATTCTTCTTAGTACAGATTTGAAGCTTGAGCCCAGGACTAGAAAGACCCATTTGTTTGCAGCTTTGGTTAAAAGAAATAAAACCGCAGGACTGTGCAAAGCTGATAAAAGACCAAACCCGCGCCCTAAGCCAGCCCACAGCCCACATGAGGGCTGCACTCATGCACAAAACAGCTGTCGAGGGGGATTCTCTGCTTTGTGTGCTGCAGCTTTTCCTATAACTCATCTCCTAATTCCCCTCACTAGTAAGAGCAGGAAGGATGCTCCCAGCCCTGCGTGGCCCATCCTAATCCCACCTTCCTGCTCTTTTCTTCCCCTGTCACACCCCTCCTGTCCTCTCCTTCTTCAGGAGATAGGGAGAAATGAAGACAAAGCAATATGTCTCTTGAACTCATTTATGTTTTGGGTTTGGTTTTTTTTCATTTATGGGCACACTCCCTCTGTGCTGTGCTGCAGCATCTCTGCAGACACTGGGTTTGGCAAAAATGGGACAGGTTCTTTGGGATGCCTCTAAATCCAGAGCATCTTCTGGGTGTTCAGTGTTTTGTTTTTACCTGGACAGTTAATAAGAGATCAGAACCTGCCTCTTCTTCGTATTTCAGGTGAGATGGGCACTTGATATTGTGGCTGTGATGCAGTGGCAATTGCCAGAGCTAGCTCTGGCTCTGGGTGGTGGTTGGGGCTGAGCTGAGGCCATACAAACTCGGTTCAGCTGTGACCTCAGCCTGAACCTCGGTCCCAGCAGGACAGCAAACCTGGTCCAGTCCCCCAGCCCCAAGGAGCTATTGCAAGTGATGTCCCCAGAGCATTTGGCACACTGTATTTCAGCAACGAAATTCCAGCAATGGAGTGTAAAGCAAACAGGTTCAATTTCTGTTAAAAAGTTTTTCCCTACCAAATTAATAATAATTTCTCCACTGAAATTATTCATTACATTAAAAAACAATATTTGGCATTTTTAGTTTAGAAAAATACATAAGCAGAAAAAAAAAAGTTTGCTATCGTATATAAAGAGCTGCTAAATTTTCTAGATTAAGATGGGAAAATTTAAAAGAATATGTTAGTAAAAAATAAAAACATTTATAACTGGGGGATGGGAATAATTTCCTGGCCAATTCTAGTATCCTCTGCCAGGTTTCTCCTGCCACAGGTAACTGGATTTTGAGACTTCACACTAAACAACTCTCAGCTCCTCCTCATTCATGAGCACCCAGACCACTGAACATCATTATTTCCTTGAGAAGAGTTTACAAAGCTTCCAAAATTTGGCTAAATAGCTCCCTTTGATAATTAAGGAGCCGTGCCAGTCTCAGGCTGCCCAGGCCCCCATTCTGTGAGCAGCCACAGGGATGCTCACCTCTGCCATCTGCAACAATTTTTTTGCCACAAGCTCATCTGAATTTGCCAGTTGATAGGAGATTATTTTTCTTCCCCCTCCCTGACATGCTGTTGTGCTGAACACAGATCACAGAGCATCAATTTTCAGTAAGAAACTGTGGCGCTCGTGACTTTGGGGGTAAAATCTCAGACAGATGAATCAAGGTCAACAAACCTTGAAGCAACAAAGGCTGGAACTGTCACATTCCCCATAGAGATGCTGCAGGTGGAAATGGAGTTTTGGAGGGAGGAAGGGACGGAAATCACAAAGAAAAGTTATTCTATTGCACCCAAAGTGATGGTTATGGGCTGCAGAGGGGTTTTGGTGAGAAACCTGCCTGCACCAGAGCTTGGCTTCTTGGACACTGGTAGGACAAACTCCGTGCATGAGGTTTCCCACAAACTCCTCCCACAACACAACCATGGGAAAAAAAAATAAAAAAAAGCCACAAACATTTTAACTTAAAGAGCTGGTCACACTCACCACAAGGCCAGTATTCAGCATTGTCCCACCTCACCCCAAGTCTCTATGCAGACGGTTTTATATTGAGCTAAGCTTTACATTCAGGCCACACAACAAAGCAAACTGGAGACCTACCTCACAGCCCCATCCTCCCAGTTTGTTATCCCAATATCCACAATACAGCAGAAAAAACTCACCAGCTAATTTCAAGACACCTCTGGTAAGTGCTGATCATGGCTTTCACCTGTCTGATACTGGTGTTTCATCAGCAGGCTGCAAAGGCATTCCTAAAGGACTCTGCTTCCCTTCTCACCTCCAGAACACGTGTAAATATATCTCATACTTTGACCATCTAAGGATGTTCGGTTGCGTTCCAGGTAACGATTTAACCACAGCACACACCCACCTGGTAAAATATTCACACAACCCATTTTATAAAGGAATTAAGAAAGGACCAGTCTGATTGCAGATCTTCCGAAGCACTGGGCAACATCACTAATTTTCAGCCATGGTTCATTCTCCCAGTCCACTAATGGCCTTGAAGTATAAGCTAAATAAATGTGGGGTGAGGAGGACAAAGGGGCACAGCTTGAGGCCAGTTCCAGCCCGACACGCC
Source organism: Athene cunicularia (assembly GCF_003259725.1). Taxonomy (NCBI): domain Eukaryota; kingdom Metazoa; phylum Chordata; class Aves; order Strigiformes; family Strigidae; genus Athene; species Athene cunicularia. Next base: position 1,914,605 of record NW_020799127.1, on the reverse strand, counting down.
CCGCACAACACCGGTAGGTGTCTAGGTGTGGTGCTGCAGACCCCCAGCAGTCAGCACCCCTGTAAATCAAGGGGTGGTGGTGAAATCTCCATAAGGGCACCCTACCTACAGCCACCCGAGTATGAAATTTTACCCGAAATAATTGTCCTAATGTTTCCAAGCTGGGTGTCCAGCCCCTATTCTGGTCCCCACAGTGAGTTGTCTTGACTAGAGGGGGGGAAAAAATGGAAATTGTGGCATCACCTTGTCACAAAAAGTATTGAATGTGGGTAAACCTGGTTGAAGGAAAGCAGCAGAGCGTTTGGCACCGCTGCTTTGCAAAGGCTCCGTGCAGGCGGGCTGGTGTCGGGGCCACTCTCGCCCACCCTCCTCTCCCCACCAAAGTCCACCCACTCTTGCAAACTTCCCCGTTGTTATTTCTTTTCTTCTCCCTCCCCCCTCCACGGGCAAGCGCGTGGGTCACAATTTCTCTGATTCGCCTTGTATCTCCAGCTATAAAAAGAGAACATAATGGAAAAATAATTAAAAAATAAAAGAGAGGAATAAAAAACATCATTTTAAGGGAGAAGGGGGAGGGGGGCCAGGAGATCTGCGGAGCTAGTAGATAACCAGCAGATGTGATTTTTGCAGATAAGCGTAGTAATTTAGATAAATCTGGAGGCTTTAGAGTCTTTCGCTTGCGTTCCTTTTCTTTCTGTCTGATTTTTTTTTTCAATTTTATCTCGCAAGTCAAGAGGAGGGGGAGTGAGAAGGAGGGAGAGGGGGGGAAGCTTAATCTTTGGGTAGTTTTTCTTTTCTTTTTAATGTGTTTTTCCCCAGAAGGTGGGATAATGTGAGCTGCTCTCCCCCCACACACACATACACACACACGCACACGCACATGCACACAGAAGCTGGGGCTATGTTTTTTAAAAGCAGCGGACAAAAATCAAAATATTTGAAAATGTATTTCATGGTAATTATGTCATATTTCATGGACTGATGCCACTACTGAAAGAGAGCCTGAATGCCTTAATTTGTATAGAAATTGTAATCATTTGTTCATTTCAAGGTGAAAATTGCATTTTTTAATTTAAATTGTATCCTGCGTGATAGTCTATTATCTAGTAAAATTGTCTCCATGTCTGAATGCCTTATATGCAGCTGCAATGCTTGTTACAAATCCAGTTATATTCATAAAAGCTTTGTCGATGTCTCGGGAAATGTGAACAGTTTCTTGTGGGTTTCTTCTCTCTCTTTTTTTCTTTTTTCCCCTCTTCCCTCCCATTCTCATCCTCCCTCCCCTTCCCCCTCAGCCTTTTTTTTTTTTTTCCCCAGTTGAAATAAACCCATATCTACTATTAATAATAATTAGCCTGGGTATATACAAAAGACAATTCTGTGTGGAATAGGGCGAGGGACGTGCAGAAAGCATTCAGGATTCCTGCTTATTTATTTATTTCTCAGTGAGCCACCTCGAGGTTGCTGGGGAATAAGGGACGGGAGAAGAGAAAGGAGAAGATAAAGGAAGGCAATGAGATGAGGGGTGAGGTTTTATGCTCCTGTAAATAAAACTCAGCCCCAAAGGATGGCATAGGCAGGCAGGGACAGACACTCACACTGACATCAGAGAGAGATTTAAGTCATTTTGGTGTTTTGGAGATTTGGGACCATGTGGAAAGGAGGTAGAAGGTCACTTTGCTTCCAGCCCTTGTTTTTGAGAAATCTCTAATATTTTATATCAGGATACGTCCTGTCCTACAGTGAATTGCTTTGATCCCCCGGCATGATTTAGGAATGCCCAGAGTCTGCCGGAGGCGAAATAAGAGTCTGAGAAGTTAACTGTGGTGTCCAACATCCCCTGAAGCACTGGTAAAAGGCCAGATTTCTTAATCTTCTGCCTTCTGCCATGCTGGTTGCATATTCAAGCTCCCTTGCTGTTTTACAAGAGGGAACTTGGGTAGAGGGAATCGCAGCTGCCCTTCTGGGCACCTCAGCTGGGCTCTGCTGCACCCACACAGCCCCCACAGGGAACAATCCTCCTCCCCTCGTCCCACTTTTCCTGGGAAGGCAGAGATGGATGGGACTGCATCTCAGCCTCTCTGCCTTCCACTCCTGCTTCAGCCCAAGAGCTGAGGAGGCCCCACCTCCCAGCACCCAGCTTTTCTGTGAAAACTACTAAAATAAGTCAGTTTGAAGTAGAAATGCTGGAAATACTGGCCCAAGGATGCACCGCATTAGGGGAGGACTGACAGGAATGTTACAGGAATGCAGGATGAGCTTGCTGGCTAGTGTAAAGAAGCAAAATCGGTTAAAATTCTGGGCTGGTTTGCACCAGGTGAGAATGTGGCCTGCCCAGGACAGGATATTAATTATATTAATCCTTAAAAAAGAAAGAAATCGGCCTCACAAGGAAATCCTTTTTCAGTCATTTAATTCCCTTTCATACACCTCTCCCTGCTCAGAATACCCTGATTTTATGCAGGTCCACAGCCTATTATAATAAACTTCTCTACACCTATTCTGAAAAGAAATTGCTCATGAAATGCTGTAAAGCTGAAGGCTGCTGAGCCAAATTTGCCGGCACAGTCACCGTCTGACAGTAGCTATAACCACTGAGACGAGCAACAACGGATCTAAACACAGGTCACGAGATGGGTCTGACCTCTGAGCCAGGCAAACATCCCCCGAGGATTAAGACTTGGAAAGAGGGTGTGTGTGTGTGTGTGTGTGTGTGTGTGTACAAAAACGCTGTTAGCATGACGGTTTGTGCAGGGATGCATTCGGTTAGGCATGCTTTATGTGCACGCGTGGGTGTCTTAGGATTTCTGCAATCATGCCTTTTGCAGCTTCATTTGTAATCTCCCCAGTTCATCAGAGAGATTTATCAGGTGTAAACAGCTAAAATACCCATCGCTGAAATACAAGGCGGGCCCTGCGTCCAGGGAGAGGTTGTAGGGCAGGAGGCACCGCTCTTGGAAAGTGATGGAGCTGGAAAGAAGCAGGTGTAACATGGAGGAATTGTCCTCCCCAAAAAAGATGTGTCTATGCACTCATCACCCCCTCAGCCTTGCCGGCCGACAGGTTGCCTCTGCTCTACACAAGACATCCAAAATAATGTCACTGGGGACTCACAGCAGTGTTTGAGCCAGAGAGGAAAGGCTGGTGTTTCCCAGTGGTTTGAGTTCCTGCCATAAGTAGGACCTAATGAGCACAGGATGGGTGCTCTGCACTTCCCAAAAAATCAAGCCACTGATGCCAGCTGGAGCTGAGCAAAAATCACGAGCAGGTTTTAAAAGTCTTGGTGTGTTGCTTTAAAGAGCAGGGACTGGTGTTTGGAGAGAGGGATGGGTGCTTGGGCACATCTTCCAAGTTTGCCTCGTGACTTTCCAGGTACCACCTGCACACTTGCATGGTCCCTGGATCGCACGTTCAGAAGGTGTTTTCAGCATTAATACGGAACAGAGCGCTAAAACCCACCAAAAGCTCTCATAGCATTCACACCTTGCAGGGCTAGACGTTCTGCCTCTCTCTTCTCTAACAGTTACCAGACCCCAACTGACATTTGGGGTCTGGTCAGTCGAGACACAAACTAAATTCAGGACTTAAACCACCGTGGTCCTGCGTAAGTCACCCAACCTTCACCTGTTTGTCAAACAGCTTTTGAGACCATTATGTTACAGTAGTGCTGGAAAAGGTAACATGATGGAAAAGAGGGAGTATTAAAATGGTTTAAATAACTTTTTCTGAAGCATTTTGGTTCTATAATAAGGACTTTTTCCAAATGATTTTAATTATTCCATTTTTAATAAAGAGAAAGGAAGAAAATTTTCATTTTCTTTAGTTTTTAGATTAAAAAAAAAAAAAGTTTTAAATCAGAGCTTAGAAAGGCAAAAATGTTTTGCTTTCCCTTCCAGGTTGTTCTTCTCTTTTCTTGCACACCTTTTAAAACGAAAAAGAAACAGAAAAGTGGAAACAACCCCAACATTTAAAATACTTTAATCTATTCCTCATATTTCCGCTGAGAAAAATATTTGTGAGAATGTCCAGGAAATTAATGTAAATATATTCAACTTTTTATTTAGTAATTCAAAAGAAAAGTGGTAGTTACTCTGCCAAGTGCTTTTGCCCTCCAAAACTACACATCATTGAGATTGGTTTTATATATATATATATATATATGTATATGTGCTCTGTTCTGCTCGCTTGGTGTCAGACCGTCCTGCACTTTCTCCAGCAGCCAAAGGCAGAGCTGCAGGGCGATGTGCGGGGGGGTTAAGGGGACCCTGCGGGAAGCGCGCGGCTGCTGGCTCAGGTCACACAGACCTGCGGAGGGGTTTGCTGGAAGGAGTACGTGTGAAATCAAATTAAAAAGATAAAAACCCGAAATAAAAAGCAGAGCAGGATAGGCGCAGAGAGTTAGAACCCATCAGGGCAGAGGGACAGCCCCTCTCGGGCGAGCGCAGGCAGCACCTGGGGTCAAAGCCAACAAGACGGGACCAACGCGGACACGACGCAGTGACCGGGGTCAGCACCCCGTCCCCCAGCCCGCAGGATGCAACGCCTTTGCAAAAGTTAGCAGCTGGTGTCAAATTGACTTGAATTTGATTTATCACCGGCTTATCGGCAGATTGAAGTTGACGACAGCTTCGAGCCGTCATTGACCGCTGATACTTGCAGCGGGAGCGGGAGCGGCCTGAGCAGCTCCCTCGTGGGCTAGCTTGCGCCCTTGATGTCTGTCAGAGGGCAACGGATCGACTCTGGCAAGGCCTGGGAAATATCCTGCGCTCCTCAGATAAGGTTTGAGTCGCTAGGAGAGAGGACGAGGAGCTCAGGGAACAGTTGAGGGCAGTGTTGAAACGCTTGCGACTGCAGGGCCAGCGGCAGCAGAGCCTGAACGTGACCATCGCCGGAGCAAAGTCATTTCTGGGAGGGCTGGCGAGGAAGCACAGAGCTGTTACCTTTCAGCAGCAGGCCAGCACAGATTTAAAAACAGAGACGTGGCTAGAAATAATATTGTCCTGTTTTAGGGCTCCTGAAAAATGATGGTCCCTTCCTCCTCTGCCCCTTCCACGTGCGAACGCAGAGTGTGGTTGGCTTGGCCACCACCAAAACATGCTGGCTCCAGGGTGAAAATCAAGTGCTGCTAGCCAGTGCAGATCTAAGGTGGGAAGGGGGGGGCTTCGGTGCGGGTAAAATTTGCAGATGACAGATATGATTCCCCTAGGACACAGCTAGGAAGCTGGGGCTAAGGCTCCGGCTAACACTCCCGCTCTGACGGCTGAGGTCGGTTATGGTCCTTACACAAAGGCGAGCCTCTTGGTTTCATAATTATCACCAAAAAAAAGGTTTTTTTCTGACAGCACAGTTCCCTTGGCATCATGCAAGAGCAGTGGTTTCCAGCCTTTTCCCCATTTGCGAAGATTACGGGAGACCTGTAATATTTTCTAGGGCTCCTGATGCCCTTGGAGCCCACCAAAGCTTCAGCCTGTGAGGCCCCTGCATGCCCAGAGCTGCCCCAGCGGGGCACCCCCCAGCCCGCTGCCCCACCGCAGACCCATCCACTGGCCTCTGCATCCCCCATTTTCCCATTTTCCTCCCAGACATGAATTCTCCAGGCAGTGGGGACACATTCCACACGCAGGAGCAGGAGTGGGACAGTCACAGCTTCACCTGCACTAGGACAGGCTCTGCTGCCCCGCGTTTCTTTTTCTAGGACTGGAGGAGGCTTTTCCATCTCAGTGAGGGAGCCTGATATTTTAGCACAAAATTCCCCCCCCCGATGGAATGGAAAGCTGTGGCCTGGGTTTTTGCATCCCGCCTAACCTGAAGGTAGTTTTGCTGGCACTAAGAACAGCTTCAGAGCCCATCTGTGCCCTGGGGACTGCAGAGGACACAACTTCCAGTGAAAATCTCTGCCTAAACCCAGGGCTCTGGGCACTGGCTTCATTTCTTCATAGTACCGAGGGCAGCAGGACAGTGTTAAGAAAGGATCTTAGCGGGTGCTTGGGAAGGGACTAACTCTGAAGCTAGCCGTGACCAGCAGCGGGCACGTGGGGCGAGGACGTGGTGTGAGCAGGTTTGCAAATGCTAAAGCCCTTGTTCCTCTGCTGAGCCTTCTCCTGCTGGCGGGAGAGTCCGGGCTGGCAGGTTGCTGCCCCTCTTGCTCACAACAGACAAGTGCAGCAGCAGCGTCTCATCTCATCGAACCGTGATCTCATCTGGGTTTGGGAAGTCACTTAGTTCCCGTGGACTGATCCCTTTGGGTTGAGAGGCAACCCAAAAAAAACCCAAAACCCAGCGGCTAATTAGGCTAGTTTCTGCGTGCGGATATTCGTCCAGCACGCCTTGGATGAAGATCAACTTATTTTACAGAGAGCCAAAACGTCTTCAGATGGGAACAGCTTTTGAATTCAGTGCTTTGTTTAAAGGCAAAATGCTTTATGACCAATCGCCGAAGCCCCAAGCCATGTATTCCTCCACAGAGTTTCAAAATATTTTTCCGCTTGTTGATGCTGCGCTTTGGCATTTAACGAAAGCCAGGTGCCTGCAGAGCTCGGAGTCAGCACAGCAGCCCCGTCCCACCCTGGCCCGCGCAGCCTGCCTTCCTCTGCCCCTGCCATAGCTGTCTGAAAATGAATGCATAAAGCAACGGCTGTATTTAGAACAGGCCAGGTAATTGTTCTTCCCTCGCGAAAAGTCACAGTGAAATTGTTTTATTTATTTACGTAGTTTTTCCACGTTTTCATTAACGAATGAGGCGCACGATTTTGCTTCTCAGCGAAAAACATCTGTAGTTCGCATGTGTGTGTGAATATTTTTGATTTACCAGCTTTCCCCTTTGTGGACACAAAGCAGAGTGAGTTAAGCAAACAAGCCACCCAAAGCCACTTTTAATCCTTTTTTTTTTTTTTTTTTTTTTTTTTTTTTTTTTTTT
>NW_020799127.1:1897197-1907639 GCF_003259725.1 Athene cunicularia | reverse complement strand
ATACCTTTTTTTTTTTTTTTTTAACTAGCACGGCACTCACTGTGTTTTTAGTATAAAAAAATGTCAACTTTCTATAAACATACAGCACATGACCAAATTTCCAACTAATGTACAAAGTGCGACCACGAGGGAAAGGTCAGAGAATAGCTATTTGCGCTAGCATGGGGCGTTTTTCATATTCCTCTAAGAACTCTATTTACAGCAGTGCCCGGGTGTTCACGGACTTTCTGGTGAAGGTAATTGGCAAATAGGTTTCTACAGTGCTCCCTCCTTTTAATACTTTTTACTTTTGGGGTCCTGCACTCTGTGCTGAGCTCAGCTGAAGTCCTCCTCGACAACACGCTCACGGCGAGGACCAACTGTCCGCTCTTGAGGGATGCTTGGGAGAGGCGTACGCACGCACCGGAGGAGAGAGAACGGCGGGGAGGAGAGAGCTGACAGATCTTTGAGAATGGGAGCAGCGGACAAGCAATTCTCATGACAAGCTGAAACTTTCCTTCTAGTTTAGCAGGCAGCGAGGAATGCATTTGGTCAGAAATGTCAGTGTAAAGAACAAGGGATTGCAGATCTCGGGGCCATCTACAAACCCCATCTTCCAGTGGCAAGGAAGAGGTAGATTTGAAGATGCTCCCAGGCTGGGTGATTATTGGCATTTGGCCTCTTATTAAATGCAGCAGGCAAGAAAATCATCTGCTCTGTTGTTTTAGCAGTCGGCTCAGAAGGATACCGAGACACAGGAGCAAATTCAAACAGGTGCTTCAGTCATTAATCCCTGCGCTGGTGTCTACCATGGAGACACCCTCGCTCTCACCCTCCACACCCAGTGCAGGTGTGGCTGAAGGTCACTGTTACTGGGAATGACATTTAAGCCAGGACTGGAATTCAGAAGGGATTTCTTCCTTAGATCAGCTCTAAAGCGTAAACAACGTAAACCAGCATCTTTTGTTGCTTTCTGAGATCTCAAACTGGCTCGAAGCAGGAGAGATAACGTGACTGGTCCAAGGCATATATCTTCAGTTACCTCAAGGAAATCGGTACCTTTGGCCTCACCTATTCATCCAGCTGGAGGTGCTATGTATTGCACTGAGAAAAGATGCAAAGAAAGGAAGCTTCACGTGCTCCAAAAGCTTCGTGATCCAAGGAAAAGTATTTTACAACTAGAGGAAAGCTTTATGTGTGATACAGCTGGACAAACAGCGACTGAACTGGGATCCCTGGAATGTAAATGACAGCAATACAGTCTCTGGATGCAGATGTTGCCCTGCACAGCTCTCCTGCACAGAAACATGCATGTGAGCACGTGAGAGGCCAAGCTAGTGTATGAATATGCTTTTAGGGCTGTAGAACAGGCTCTGTCCCAGTCGTAAAGCAAAGCTGATGAAAGCCAGATGTGGCTCAGAGAGGATGCTGAGCAACGTGAGAAGCACAACTCTGCTTTGGTCAGAACAGGTACTTGTCCACATGGCTCAAGAGGAAGTGGCTTGGTGGTTCATGATAAATGATGCTGGGGCAAGGCAGGGGATAGTTCCCCAGAAAAATGTTGTTTCAGCTGCAAAAACAAGATCAGATTATTTGAGAAGAATGGAAGAAGCAACAGAAGAGAAGAAGCACAAGAGAAGTGGCTCCTTTAACAACCTAGGAGCACATGCTAGACCAGAACTCATCCAACCTCGTGGTCCCCCGTTATCACCAGTGGACAAAAGCAGACATTCATTATCCTAAAGCTGACGTATAAAATAGTTAAGTGTATTATAAACCCTAACAGTCTGTGGATGACTTTAAGTGCTCTCTGTTGCCAGTGGACTTCACACATCAGCTGCTGGCTGGCACAGGTTCTGTGCATCAGGGTGGTTATCTCAGGGGCAGCTTTCCTTGCCCTCTCCAGGGCAAATTTCAGTGCATTCTTGTAGTGAGGCCTCCCAACACAGGAAGGTGAGGGGAAAAAAATGTATAATATTAGACATCTGCTTAAGAATCATCAAGGATCATCACCACATGCAAAAGGGAAATTATTTAAAACCCGTGTGGGTCATGACCTAGCAATACTCTCTTATTGCTGGCTGCTTTTATCTGAGCAGTGTGATGAGCAGAATCATGAGCTGATACAAAAGCGAGAGCACTGGCTGCTACAGAGAAGTGGAGTGATAAATCCAGAGAACAAGATCTGTCTTAGAGAGAGAAGAGCTCCACCACCAAAATGAAAAGCAGAGGGAAAGGACTGAGAGCCTGAGTTGTACAGAGTAGTACATGAAATGAGAGGGGTGGGGGACGAGCCGGGAGGATGGACAGGGGCAAGCATCTCTCCTGGTAGCTAGAAGACAAAGAATGCTGTTGGTAAGGTCAATCTTTTCCTGCAGTACAACTAGGTGCAATGTTGCAGCTGAGAGCACCTTTCCTTCCCAGCTGCTGTGAGAAAGGCTCTTCAGGTCATCTCCCCTCTGACTCCACGGCCGCATCCATCCCTCAGTGAGAGGCAGCTCTGGGAAAGCACATGCAGAACATGCACCATTTTCTTTCAGGTGGCCTTTTACTTGTAGAAGAACCTGGTTTTGCACACTGACCCCTCCGAGCAGGCAGCTAACGAACACCTCTGACTCTTCCCTCTCTTGTCTTTGTTCTCATGGCCAGCTTCTCTCCAGCTGGGTGAAAGAAGGGCCACGGACAGTCCTCGCCCTTCTCAACTGGATGGGCAAAAGCTCCGACGCCATCGGGTGTATCTGATGCCCTTCCTCTGTGCATGCAAGGCCAGCGTTTGCTGTCGCATCTCCTGCTGCTGTCTGAGGCCCGTGTCTTTTCAGTGATAATCAGGTCTAAATTGGTCCCTAGGAGGAAAAGTAAATGTTGCTCGTGCCTGTGCCCATAACCTCCAGTCCTCGCGCAGCAATTTACATTTACACTTTCCAAAGGTCCCAGGCTGGATGGACTTACATCCTGCCCCTGCTTAGCAGCAATCTGGCCTGCTTCGGCCCTGCTTTGGGAAGCCATCAGTGAGAACAGAAGGGTAGAGTGGGGTTGGGGAAATTTGCTGTCACTTTAATATAGGTTTTTCTGGTTTTGTTTGTCTTTGTGGTTTTTGTTTTTGTTTTTAATCAAGTTTTTATATTTGGTCCATAGGTCTTCTGTGGTCCCGAATTATATCACCCTTAATGATCAGCTTGGTTATTCCTTCCTATACAACATTCACCAAATTTACAGAAATGGAAAGAAAAGGAAACAAAATGAAACATTTCTTTTTTTACAAAGAAAAAAAAAAAGATTTGGCTTTGACTATGCCAACTACCTAGATCAATGGAAAGTCCTTAAATGTGGGCAAAATGCCATGGCCAGGTAGGTTACAGGGAGGGCATGAACTTGGGGTTAATAAATGTACCCAACCCGTTGTCTCTGGCCACAGGAGGAGTCAGGTCACAGAGGCCAGGCTTTGCCTCTGAGAAGGGTGCTCTGGAGGAGCCGGACACTTGGAGAGCCCTCCTCCTCTTCCCCATCTCCTTCACAGCTCAAGTTGGTGTGAGGTGGAAGGGAATTGGGAAGGAGTAGGGTCCGGGTACAGGTAGATCCCTGGAAGGCTGGTGGTGTTTTCTCCAGTGGTACCAAGTTGCTGGAGTCGGTTGTTGGCACAGTCGGACTCTTCAGTAAGCTTGGCCTGTCTCTACTGGTAGGAGGCCCAGAACGGCTGAATGTTCTCCCAGCTTCATCCTACGCTGTGTAGACAGACTCACGTTCTTGGCCAAATAATCAACAGCGGCTGAAGAGGAGGGGAAAAAAAAGGAGGGTGAAAAAACAGCACAACATTAGCATTTAATGGAAATGAGGCTTTCAGCATCAAAGGGGGTGTAACCAACAGACCCCACAGTCTTACAAAGAGAGGCCCGGAGCAGTGGTTTTCACAGACACAAGGGTCCTGATGCACTCCTAGCAGAGTGCAAACAGACGATATAAGGAAGAAATTTTAGATATAAGGAAGAAATTCTTCCCTGTGAGGAGTGTGAGGCCCAGGTTGCCCAGAGAAGCTGTGGCTGCCCCCTCCCTGGAAGGGTTCAAGGCCAGGTTGGACGGGGCTTTGGGCAACCTGGGCTGGTGGAAGGTGTCCCTGCCCGTGGAAGGGGGGTGGGAACTAGATGGTGTTTAGGGTCCCTTTCAACACAAACCACTCTAGGATTCTAGGATTCTATTGTGGTCCTGCCAGAAACACCTAGGTAGGTCTCCATGGACCTACTGAAAAGAGCTACAACTCTACTTCTGCCACATAAAACGATGTTTCCAGGGGAACTGCCTGAGGCAAGCCTGAGCAGAAAGCCAGCAGGATAAGCCTTCCAGCCTCACCTCCCTGTATCATCTCACGGTGGCAAAGCCAACTCCTGCACTCAGTGATGCTGGTGTAAATGATTCCTGAGATTTCAGCGAAAACTCACCAAGTCTGGACAGGGCTTGAATCTGACTCATCTGCTGTGTGCTGACTCATCTCTGGGAGCTCTGCTGCCTGCATTCATCCACCCTTCCTAAGGGAAACCGCCTTGCTTATCTCCATCTGGGTGAGAAACGCAGCCACAACTCCTGAGGCGATGTGTGAACCTGTATCCCAGCTCGCCTGCCTGCCCCATGGTCTGAGGGGGAAGAGGACTGGGGCAGGATGGTGACATTGCTCATTAGCTGAGCTTCAGTCAAAGTCTCTCCCTTTCACTAGCTTTAATGTCTCAAATTAGATTAATAAGGAGCTGGCAGGAGATGTACAATCGGTGCCAATGAGTAAACAAATTTCAGCCATCAACATCTTGTCAGACGCCTGCCCCAGAGGAGGTCCCTTCCAGACACAAATTCTTATTAGACTTGTCATATCTATTAGAATTCCTTTCACGCTTCTGCGTTCCATCACCGGCATCATTAACACAGCTCCGGCCTTTGGGAACCGCAAGGACCACATCAATCTGGCATCCCTGCTCCCCACCGGCTGGGACAGCACAGGCTGGAAGCGAGCAGCCTCGGCACAGGGTGAGTTATCCGGGGCCACAGCGAGGCCTGCCTGGGAGCATGGCTTCTGCGGGGGACAGAGTCTGAAAGAAGCTGAGTTGGGCGAGTGGAGCTGGCATGCTGGCTGGTGCTTCTCGGGATGGGGAGCCTGGGGAGCTCGGCTCCAGGGCTGGGCTCGGTAACGTTGCGTCAGGGTGCCTCTAGCATCAAGGGGGCGCGTACACAGGATTAGACCCCAAGCTATGGCTCTAGTCCAGACCTTTTCAGCTCGGTCCCTTGGTATTTCAGGTAACCACATTAAATAATGTCTTTGAGAGGCTGTAGGTAAAGAGGAAATTTGCTCCTCAGACAGGCTGCACGTGTGTGTGGTTGTGTCTCCGTGCTTTGGGTGAATTCAGATGGGTGTTTGGGCAAGGAGGGAGGTGAATGGGCAGAGCTGGTCACCCTGCTCTGGGCAGCAGCCAGCAAAATGAAAATTTGAGGGCAATCCCATCCTTCTGTGAAAAACACACAAAACTCCTGATACTGCTTCTTGTGCCGGTGGTGAGGGTTCAAAGGCACCAGGGTATCCCATGCCAGAAGGCAAAGATACAGTTTGTTGGTTTAATACAGTGGAAGCCAAAATAAAGCTAGAAACTTTCTGAAAGTACTCTGGGTTTTTGTTTGCTGACGTGAGAGAGAAAGCGTATCTGGTTTTAGCGATTCTAAAACAGAGAATAAGGAGGAGAGAGGTGGGGAGAGAGAGATTGTCTGTTCAAGGCCTATGAAAGCTACAGATTTCCTATTTACAAGCCCTGGTTATATCCCCTATTATACAGAGCCTGCCCCCACCATAACAACCCCCCATTTTTATTATATCAGTATTCACTAAAGAGTGTTTTGGTCCTTTTTTTGCCACATCACAGAAGAAAGAAACATATGATTCGAACCAAACATCAGTAAATAATGATCTTGCTTGTGGAGGTCACCTCACACCGATAGGTATTGAAACAGCATTTGAAAAGCAGCAAAGAATTTAAAAAGCAGGAGGAATTAGAAGTATCTGTTAAATACAACATGCACTGAGAAAGACAAGAAAAAATGTTGTATATCAAGGTCAACTTCGTGTAAATGATTGCTCTAACAGGACTAATTACCAATGAAAACTGTTTCCTTGCATAGAGATTATTATAAATGGGGCTCATTACAGAAAGATTTATAGTGAAGTGGATTTATATAGTGCCTGTACAGAGCTGTAAGCGCAAATATCTATACACATACATGCACACGTGCAGAATTTGCTTCTTAACGTAGATCCCACCTTCGAACAGCTACAGCTGGTCTGTGCTGCCTCTGCCATGCAGCGTGGCATTGGCTTTGGCTGTAGGACTTGCCATCACGCCGGGAGTGACTCCAGCTCCCAGCCCTGGGAAGCAGTGGCACTGCGGATGGTGTGTGATGGTTTCTCCCCTCTCTTCTTCGTCCCAGCAGGGAGAAAGCCTTCATGAACTGTTACCTGCGTGTCTGTGGGCATGGGACACCTCTGGACTAACTGTTGACCACGCAAGACTTGCCGCTGGGCACAGAGCCGGTGGCAGCCTGGGCTCTCTTGACTAGTAACAGGAAAAAAATCCTGTGCTGAACAGAGCCCAGTGGGCTCTAAACTGGACTTGTAAACTGAATGGGTGTCCAGCAGAAAGGAGGGAGCTGTGTGACAGAAAGCAGGGAAGAGTGGGCAAATAAAACATAAATAGGGCTGCGTGAGCAGTTTTTCATCAGCGCAAGGAGAGGCCCAAATAAAAATTCCTGCAGCAAACCCAGACAAACCCTTCTTTCTCTTTCCTCCTCTTTTGCTGGTCTCTCTCAGAAAACATAGCTCGTCCTCCTTATTTTTTACACACATGGGTGTGACTAACGTCTTGCCCAAGGGAATCTTTATTGGAAATACATGGTATTGGAATTTGTTTAAGATTTTTATCAATAGCACGTGTGTCCAGCCTCACATCCAGAAGCGAGGGGAAGGTCAAGGGGTCACAGATCAAACTCCCAAAAAACAAAAAAAGGAGGGGTGGGGGGAAGCTGCTATTGATCCCGTCTGCCGCCACAGCCGGTTCTCATTTAGCTGTAGAAGTTAAAGACATTAAAGGGCTGTGACGGAGAGGGGAATAAAAAGCCACAGCCAAATGGAAGGAAAGGTCACTGAGGACAAGTATGGGCAAGCCGGAGCGCTCCCGGAGGAAGAGGATGCACCTTTAACCCTCTGCGGATCACTCTCTTACAACACCACACTTATTATTAGTTTAACACCGGCAGGTGAGCCCTTTGCCAGGCTTGCTGGTGTTTTTGTGACCCAACCATGCTGGAGGAGAAACAGACCCTCCCAGGGTCCCTCTGCCTTTTGGGTCTGTGGTTTGGGTTCGGGATTACAATTCCAGTCTCGCTTCTGCAGAACCTCAGCCCACATGACAGGCATCGGCTTAGCGTATTTCACAGCAAAACCTCTGAGCCTGTCCTGACCTTACGGAGGGCAGGGGAGAAAGCAACACATATAGTTCTGCACCAGGAAGGGATGGCATTAAAATCCCAGCTTTCCTTTGGCTGAGCAGGGTGAGCATGTTGTAAGACTTTTGGAGAAGTAAGAATTGGAGAGGGGGAAGGAGAGAGGTCTGGAAGTTTTTTTCTAATAGAAATGTTTTACCTAAAATATTTCATTTAGGACCTTGGAATTGGCCTGCAGGGGTGTTGGGAAGGCTGTGTGGAGCAATCTCCATCTGTGTCTGGTGAGTAGATCCCCTTTTTCTCTCTGGATGGACAGATTTCCATGGAAATCCCTTCCAATACAATATCCATACCTTCTTACATTCCCTCCCTCTCTTCTGTTCCCTGTGCAGGGGGAATACAATCAGTGCACTTACTTTGTCCGTACTGTCCATACTGGTAACCAGCCACCGGGTCCACACTGTAACTGGTGGTGCTGTAGGTGGGAGGACAGTAGGACTGAGAAGTCGGGAGGCTGTCCACGGACTTGATGGAGTCGCTCCGCTGGCTGCAGCTGGCAGAGATGGAGTTGGTGGTGTCCAAGCCACCGTGAAGGGGAGAGATGGAGAAGTCAGCCTGGGGTTGCGGAGGAACCCCGCTGGGGTTGCTCAGGATGCTCATCACCTGCAGAAACACAGGAGACAACATGTCAATGCCTGGGGGAGAAAGTGCAGCTGCCTTCATGCACACCAGGGAGAAACAGTCTACATATATTGGTGCTCTATCAGTACAATACACAGTACCAATATAGGTTTGGGCAGGCTGGAGGATGAAGGCCTGCTTCCACCAAGTAACAACAGATGGATCCCACAGTTTGCTCCTCTGTGTCTAAAGCTTTACGTGAAAGACCTTACTAAGGCTAATTGAGAAGTTCCTTCACAGCACACTCAATCTTTGGTCTTTCTTTGCTGACCTGCCAACAACGCTAGCTGTGCCCTTCAGAATGAGCACTGGAGAAAGGAATTTTGGGACAGCAGTTTGGGACAAACCTGCTTGACACACGCTGCCATGAACTAGCATCCCCTCCCTTCCTACGCACAGCCCTCACAGAAGAGGAGACACATAAGACAGGGAGCAAAAATCTGTATTTTCAAAAAGGGATGCTGAAGACAGCCCCTTTCTTGGGAGGACTGAGTGGGGCTTGGTTTGCAAATGTCCCTAACCAAACCAGATGAAAACCCTTTCTGGCTTTGATGCAGATTCAGCTTTAGGTACTGAAATGTCAAAGTTCTCTTTACTCTCAAATGTTAAAGGATAACAAGTCCTGGTTCGGCTCATTTCAGTGTAGCGCTTGGTTTGAAAATGTAATTAAATTTGCACACAAGCGATCTTCCTGCTTTGAGACCTGAAACAGATGAACTTTTTTTTTTTTTTTTTTCCTTCTTTTGCAGCAAAAATGCCAGATTTGTTCCTGTGGGTGAGTTTGGGGTAAGCCGGTGCCTACAGGCCTTCACACAAGGACCCTGATCCCACCAGCATTTTAATGCAATTGCCTTCTGCAATCAGCAAAATTACCCCCGGGCTGCCAAGTTAAGAGTGTAAAGAGTTTGCAGAAGCGGGGCCATGGCGAGGGAAGGAAGGGAACTCCTGATGCCTCTCGGTTGATCTCGGCAGCCGCCGCAGGCGCGCCATGCTGTATTTGTGCCGGGGAAGGGCGGGGGGAGAGGGGACAACCAGTCACCTCGGGGGGCCAGGCCAGCGCTCAGATGCCGAGCGGCTGAAAATCTCCGAATTTAGCATAACCTTATTGACATCAATTAAAGTGGCAAATTGGAAATATTTGGAGCCTGGCAAGTGGTAAAATGAGCCCTTTATCCCCCACCAGCAGCCTGGTGAGCTATTGTGCAGAGGATACATTCTCTGGAAGGACACAAGAGGGGTTGTATAGAGCGGCGTCTCCCCTTCCTGCTCACCCCGACACCTTCCCCATCCCCTCCTCCCTCACCTTCCTGCCGGAGTGGGGGCTTAGGCTGAATGACCAGCTACGCGCCGGCCTTTGCTTTCTAAAGCTTCTCCTCCCCCCGGATGGACTCAGGAGTCCTGCAAAGATGCTTTCCCTTGATGTGATGCCACCTCCCGACTCAGCCGGCCTGAGATCCTTCCCAGGAATTTGTCTGGGAGGGGAATTCAGGAGCAGGGGTGGCTGGACCCCCGTGGAGAAGGAGGCGGTGGGGAGGTACTGGGGAGGGGGTTAGTTAAAAAGCCTGGAAAATCAATCTAACCCCAACCACTGAGTTTGTCTGCAGTGTGGTACAGAGACACAGGAATGAGCTTTGAACAAGCTAAGTAAAAGCAGCACAGTGGCAGCAGCACAGAGCTCAGACAGGGTTCATTTACCCTCTCCTCCTTTGGGATTTTCAGCCTGCACTGTGCTTAGAGTTCGCTACTGGTCCCCAAAAGTTAAAACTGGCTTAGCTGTCTCTACACCGCGGGGCAGGTGGCACTTCAAACAAAGCCTAAATTACCCTCCGGGCACAGCTTCTTAATCAGATTAATTAAGCCTTGAGGTATCTAGATGAAGTTGTTGAGCCATAATGCTGTGCAAAATGTGCCTGTGGAACTCCTTGCCCCATGACAGCCCCAAGACTGAAAGATGAGGGGATGAAGAAAGGAAATTGCATTTAAATATGCAAGACAGTGGATTAGTATGAGAACAGGGCTGTCATGCTTTTCTGTGTGGATGTAAGGTAAACCTCTCTGCCTCAAGGCTTATGCAGCGGGGAAATCATGGGAGTGCAGCCTAAAGGTAGGCTTTCCAGCTGCAAAGTTATTTGTAACCTTCCACTAAAGCTGGGTCACGAACTTTGATCTGGCTCAGCTACGAACCCCTTCCAATGCCCCTCGATCCCACCGGCTGCTGGCAGACCTCCTAGCTTCAGCATCACCTTGGCTGTAGGTGTTACACCCTGCACCTCCTTGCCCTGACCGATATCCAGGACATTCACATATACAGCAGC
>NW_020799127.1:1875996-1897147 GCF_003259725.1 Athene cunicularia | reverse complement strand
TCGATTATTCTATACATATATTAAATGGAAACAAAATGAAGAGGTGACTGTAGGACTACTGAAAGCCGAAGAAAGAGTTGGGAGGAGATAAATACGGTTGCCCCAAAGATCTTCACTTGAAAGGAGGATAAATATATGCAAATATGCCCCTAGGTAGGACTAAAATGACTTATGTAGCAATCACTAACACTGCACTTACAAAACCAAGCAATTAATTTTGAATATTTTCTAAATCACTAGACCCAGCTGAGTTGTATCCCAATACACCAAACCAATCCGGTAAGTACACCCATTAAATTTGATTTGCAATCTGGCCAAGGATCCAGACAGTGCTTCTCACTTCTTGCACCTAGAAAATGTCTGATCCAGGTAATTGCAGTCCCTTCCATCTAATGTCACTTCCAACTAAATTTTGGAGCCTGGGGAGCCAACTTCGCATTAGCCTTCCTTAAGGGTAACTTCACTGACTTCAAGCACAGTCCTGATTCACACTGGCATAAATTAGTAGGTGACTTAACTCACTATTTCTATTTTGTTGTGGGTTAAAATTTAAGAAATCTGATGCTCTACTGCTTCATCTAGCCAGGTATTTATAATCCATCCATCACATGTCATTAGTGCTAGAGAAAAGTGTTGTGAAGACGAGCTAACACAGTCTCACTGGTCCTTCCTGCTACAGGACTCCAGGGCTGACACGGCTGCTGCTGTATAGTGGTAATTTCTCATGTTCCTGACCTTCCCCGTCCCGTTGGAAAACATGCGGAGGCCAGTGAAATGTCTTTCCCAAGGCCACACAAAGTGTGTCGAAAGCAAAGCTGGGAACAGAACGCAATGTACCTGAATCCTTTGTGGTGTGTGTGGGACAGATCATACCAGATCCCTTCAAAGTGGTCAGAAATGGTTACCGTGGGCCTGTGCTTGAACAGTGGTACAGTTTGGCAGTGAATAACAAACCCAGAAATATCATCAACGCCTTTCAGTGACTCGAAACATCTGAAGGATGTTTCAGTTCTACAGGGGAGTGGTCTAGAACACAGCGGGTGAAATGGAGATGAGCATTTGTGTCCTAAAATGAGCCTGTTCATTTAACAGATGAAAAACTGCCACACACTCATGATGGAGAGGGCTTGGGGAGATGCTGGGGATGAGATGGAGCTGGGGATGCAATGGTGAGCTGCAGCAAAGCAGACCAATGCAGGCTGCACAAGGGGAGGATTAGGAAAAAAAAAGGCGATGGGAAGTTATTACCTGATTGTTCAAGGCTATGGTGAGGTTCCACCTGGAGCACTGCATCTTGTTTTGGGCACCCTGCTTCTGTAGAGATGTACAAATTATGGAGAAGGTCTAAAGAAAAGTTTCTAAGCTATACAAAAGAATGGGAAGGTCTTAGCTATCAGGGTAAAAGAAATTGCTTAAGTCTGGATGGTCTGGGAAAGAGGAGTGGGCTCTTCTTGCAGTGGAAATACCATAAGGAAACCAGAAGCACCGCAGGGTTATACATCCAATAAGGGCTGTGAGAAATCCTGCAGTAAGGTGTAATTTGGAGGGGAAGGACAGAGGCATCACTGTGAATGGGAATTACATTAAAAACTGCCTGATCTAGAAACACACGCCACTATCCCTGGCATTAGGGCACTAAACTACTATCACTACTAGATAAAAGCAGATGGCAAAGTTTTTAGCAGTCTGGATAACCAGAGAGGAAACAAAAAGACATACTGTGCTAGTGCAGGCTGTTTAAAGTAAAGGGGGGGTCCCACTTCTACGGGCATCAATTTCACTAACAAGCAAAATCAAGAGACATGGGCTCTCATCCCCTTCCAGAAATGGGAGAGGAGAAAGCCAAAAGGCTAACTAGTGCCTTGCCATCTTGAAACTGTCAAAAGGGCTTGATTTGCATGCGCTGCTGAGTATCTCCCCTCTGAAAATGGGCAGTTTGTGCTTTAGTAACCATCAACATCATTATTCATCTCGTGTTACCTAAGCATGAAGTGTTTTTCCTGATTAAACTGGAATTACTAAAATATTTTGTATAGAATATCCAAAAGAAGGCCAATGCTTCCCAAACGTGCTGATTGGCAAACTGAGCCACCCCATCCTCCTTATTTCTAGGCAGTAGACTGCATTAATAGAAGCCACCCCAAGCAAACTCTACCCTGATGTTGTTTCTCCAGTGAAAACATTTCTCTGTGAAGGCCAAGTAAATAGATTGGAAAGGGAAGTCTCCATGAGAAAATCCCTTTGTTGAGATACAGAGCATCTCTGGGCAACTTTATACAGGTTATTAATTGTAGAAACCTGAACCTTGCTTGTGGCATTTTGGAACTCACAGAGTCACCTGGGATGAGAAAGCAGAAAGGCACAACCATGGGAAAGTGGAATTCCTAAACATCTCCACAGTGGCAGAAGCACTCAGGTTAGGTTTGGCTTTGGAATGGGCTGGGCTCGTGCCTTTTCTTCAGCACCTATTTGTTCGTTCTTGGGTAAGCTCAGACATGCTGATGGGAGGCAGGGAATGAAAAGCTTTTGGGGCTTGGTGAGAGATTCAAAATACCAAGAAACACACAAACACACATCAAGGTTTCCTGCTAAATCAGCCCTAAATCTATTGCTGTGCATTTGCCCGATGTGGACCATGGCAGGGTGGGGTGATCATGCAGCACAAGCTACATCCCAGCAAATTAAAGCTGGTTTATAAACTTCTGGTTTTCCTTTCTTCAGCAGCCCCACGCCGGCAGACTAATAAAGACAAAACAAAATTCACAGAAAGGTCTCCTCTTCCCCTCCTCCCTTTCCATTTCTCTCCCTCATTTTATTTTTTCTTTTTTTCCATTTCTCAGCTAAGCTGATGTGTGCTCGCTCACTATCACACCCCCCGCGGACACTGGTAATGGAGTGCGGGTGCTGACTTACTGCTTCGAAACAAGATTTTCTGAGATCCTTTGAGTCTGCTCCATGCCCCCCCTTGCCTGCTTTTCTCTCTCTGTCTCTCTCTTTTTGGAGAGTGGAGGGGAGCCTCTATAAATGTGAAAGGAGCTGCACTACAAAGAATCCCCCGAGTGGCATATCCCAGCCCCAGGCGAAGCTGCTTGGTGCACTGATAGTCCTGCGTATCTGCTCTAGGACTCCTCTTTCTCTTCCCCTCCCTCTTTCTCTGATCAATCAAGGGCTGTAATCAGTTAAGGTCCAGCTTAACTGCAGTGTAAGATACACCAGTTAAGCAAAGCCAATGCCTCCAGGGTTCCCATCGTAAATACGGAGAGGTCATGGGGAGATGAAATAACCCTGATAAGTTCAGCAAGTGCAGGGCTAGCTAGGCTCGCACCAAACACTTAATAACTCGAGCTGGCAGAAGAATGGAAGAAAGAGAAAATCAGAAGCTCTTCCTATTGTCAGCACCTCTGCTGCTTGTTTCCTTGCTCTCTCAGCTCCCTGCTTTCCCGGGGAGGGCTTGGTGGAATTTTTAAGATGAGGATTTCTCCTTTTAGCTCACCCTAGTGAATGAACAACCAAGACCCTGGTCCCGTCTGCGAGTGCCTCAGCTCAGTTTGGACCTTCTGAGGCTACCACAAGAATGAATTTTTAAAGTCAGGACCTCTTTTTCCTTCCCCCGCAGGAAAATCACAGCTCCTGAAATCCAAGGAAATGCCTTTTGCAGCACTATATAGTGCCACGTGCTCTTCCTTCCAATTCCTCCCTGCTGCTAGGGAGCACTGTGGTGTTTTCAAAGACAGGGAGCTGCCTGCTTTTGCCAAACATGAACCCCAAACCCCACACAGGATCTGAACTCAGGGACAATGGAGCTGCATCCACCAAGGTGTGGAGTCCAGTGGTGTGGAGGCATTAGTGTAAACAAATAGGAAAAAAAGAGAAGGGGAAAGAGGAAAAAGAGGAAAAAGAGGAAAAAGAGGAAAAAGAGGAAAAAGAGGAAAAAGAGGAAAAAAAGGAAAAAGAAAAGTGGGGATCCTTGATGAAAACACTGGCTTTGAGAGGATTACCCTTACAGCTACAATGTTCTCATTCAACAACCTCATTCCCCATTTTGCTCCGTATAAACGTCCATTCTCAGAGATGATTCAGGGAAAAACAAGCCCTTTGCATTCATTACTTGTAATCACCTTTACACTCATGCTGTGCTGGATCCAAACAACTTTTATAATAGTTTCATAATGTACTTCTTGAAGAAGAGGCTGGGGACACTTGGGCTTTCCTGTGCAGGCCAAGCTACCATGAGCTTCCATTTCTGAAACCCCAGAGCTCAATTCTGTCCCTCAGATGTGAGAAATCTGGCAGGATTCAGACACCATCAAAACTGCCCTCAAATTCTACCTGGTCTTAATCCCAAACTCATGACTCTAGCTGAACACAACATGAAGTTTGGATCCAAATACCACTGCGTCGGCTCTCATCTAATTGGACATTGGCCCACTAGGCATTACAGATAGGGGGAAAAAAACATGTAGGATTTATTAAAAACGATGCAGACACACAAAGAGCAGAACAAAATCTTTAACCAGAAGTGATAAGAAAGCCCTAAAGGATTTGAGTTTAGATAAGTATCCCTCTTTGAGTCCTCCAGCTCTGTAAAAGCTATTTGGACTGGAGTTTTCCTGTGGTGTTATAGGTGCTTACTTAAGCAGGGGATGAGATTAATTCTTCCCTGGGTATTTTGGCACTCTTGCACCTGGGGTCTGCAGAGGAGCAGCACAAACCTCGATAAGTTTGCAATGATTATTTGAGTAGCTATCACAAACAGGTGAAGGTTTTGAACAATAAAGCATAAAAGTAGAAGTTCCTGGGCTCACACATCATTAACCACGCTTCTCATTTGTCTAGTGCAATTCAATTTTGGCTATGTGTGAAGGTACTCCAAAATGAAATATTTTTTAGAATTATAATAAAAAGCCACCAAGAAGCGATCTCGAACATCAAAGTAGTGAAATGCCTATTTTTAAAACCTTGCTTTTCTTGTGAACATCATTTACCGCCTTGAACTAAGTGATTTAAAAAAAAAAAAAAAAAAAGATGCACTGATGACAGGTAGCTGTCTGCTGGCAAAACTATGTCTGTGCCAAAGGGAAGGGTCTTACCTCATTAAAATTAAACCTCTTCCAAATGAAAACAATGATACTTTCACTAAGTGGGGATGTAAACCAGCACACAGCTTGCTCTCCTTCCAAATGCAAGCAAGGAACTTTATGCATTAACCTCACAACTCCTGACTGAGATACAAGCTCTCTTTTATAAAAAACATCTTGATCAGAAGCCTCCGAAAAATGGCAAATCCTCTAACTTGCTGAGTAGAGTTGTGCCCCTCATCTGTCCTCATTGCTGCAAGGCCAAGGGCAAGAGTGAAGGCATCACACCCTTGTATTACTTGAGCAGGGTTTTTAAGGCATCTCCTGCATGCAGAAGTTTAAAAGCATACAAGCCACTGCTGATCCAGAGATAAATGGTGGAAAAGGGATTAGAGATACTTAGCGGAGGAGAGGGAAGACTCAGGAAGGGCTGATTATTTTAAAGATATGACTATTTAAAGATAATGATTGCATAAATTTAATTAATGCATTTTCATGCTGCAAATGGCCGTTTTGTAATTAATGTATCTGGCCTCGCTAAGCATGGGAGATCACATCTCCCAGCCCCCCCCCTCCCTTCTCAATTCCCCCCTCCGCCTCTCGTTTAATGAAAGACAGAAAGCAGATGACAGAAACAATTTGTCAGCCAGTACGGGTGTCAGATGCCTAATTGGTTGCGCTGAGTTAGTGGAAAGTAAAGGGGGAGAGGGTCGAGGCTGGGGGGGCTCTTTCCTCTTTATCCCAGGCTTCAGGGTGGGTGTCTGTGTTGGTGGAGGGGAGCGAGGGGGCGAAAGTGTTTCTTGTTAATTGATGGAGATTAGGACACAGATTGGCTGTGGCAGGGACTGGGCAGTGACAAGAAGGGGACAGGAGAGGCTGGTTAACACCCGTGCAAACAAGCTGCCATATCTCACAATACGTTAAGTCCCAGCAGCACTGACAACATCAGTGGTTATCTCCTGTGCTCCCCGCTCCTGCAGCACCCCGGTACCCCCGGTCACGGCTGCTGGGGAAGAGCTTAGCGCACGGGTCAGCAGCCCTGGGCACAGCTCTGCCACCTTTGGTTTGCACCCTCCAGCTTTGAGAGAAATCGGGACCTTGGCAGAAAGTTCGGGACCCTGGGGAAAGGGTGCTGAGCCCGGGAGGGTGTGGAGCTGAGGCTCATGGGCAAAGCAGAAAAACTGTAGCCCAAAACCAAGACCACTGCCTGGGTCTTACTTGCCCTAAGCCTTGCCCTGGGTTCAGACCAGCGTGTCAGTGTTAGCATCTAAGAGATCCTCAGCAAATCTGTGTCCTGTCTCCCCCTGTCCCTGCTCCACTATAAGACTGTCTTAAAACCAGCAAGATTAAGCAAAACTGGAGTTAATGTATGTACCAGCTGGTGCCTGAGCTTTGTGGGTGTATTTGGGTCACGGGTAATAAAGCCCCCATCTGATTAATTCTCCCCTGGTCATTATGTGGAGAGGAAAACCTCCTGTCCACACAAAAAGACCTGGGAGTCAGAAGCTTTCTGTACCAGGGAGCTGGGCCCCTGAACTCCAGCAAGAGCTGAGCATCCCAACCCTTCAGACACCCCCCAAGAAAGCAGCAGGACAGAGCACATGCTGTCCAAAGTTACGACTATGTAAAAAGCAGAAATGGGTCTTATTTCTGCAACATTCTTCTTTCTTCAGAGATTTCTGTGACCTGCTTCAGTGCAGCACTAGGCAGAACGGGGCTGCCACCTCTCATGAGAGGAAAACCAAGGCCAATAAAGGCTAAAACTCGAGACGGCACAGAAATTTATGGGGGAGCAGGAATCTGAACATCCCAAAGCTGAGGTTGATGTCCTTATTCCAGACAGCCTTGTAATAAGTTAAGCAAGAAATGATGGGAACTTCAAAACATCAGTGCCGTACGATGCTGTTTAGTGTATCTATAGTCCTTTCCCTGGAAAATCTAAGAAAGTTTTACAAAGGTGGGAACAGTTTTATCAGCTTTGTTTCACTGCCATACACAAAAAAGGTGATTGGTAAAGAGGCATGAGGAGAAAGCTAAGAATAGAAAATGTTGAGTTTCCATGCTGGGCTCTGATTGCATTTAAACACGCAGCCCGCAGTAATGAAAATACTACTAAGCTTCTGCATTGTATTACAGGTCCCTCTATAAAAGGTTTACAAAGGGTTGACGGGCGATGAATAAAAGTTATGAAAAATATAAACAACATTTTCTTTTAGATGAAAGCGAACCTTTCAAATAGCATAAATGCGAACGGAAAGGAAATGGGTGAGGGATGCAGGTGCAAACACAAACTTCCGATCAAAAGGTCAAAATGAAGTAAAACCCTGCAATTTGTAACAAAAAGATACCGAAAATAAAAATATCCAGTTGCAACATTTTTGTCCCTTTGTTTATAAAGAGAGAAAAATAAACTCTCCAGAGAGTGCTGAATGAAATCAAACCATTTCGCTCTTTACAAAATGTCCCAACTACCTGTCCCCTGGTCCATAGTGACCTCAGTTATCCCTCCCACGGCAGCATGTTAACCATACACGACAGGACCTGGCGATTAATAATGAAGCCATTCCTATTGCTGTTTATTTGTGTCGCAATGATGCCGAGGTTCTGCAGTCAAGGAGCATGTCCTGCTGCGTGGGACCCTGCACAAAAAAAGAAACAAAATCCCAAAGCTCCAAAATGCTGGGTATTTCAGCTCTGGGGACTGGGTGTCTCCCCTCAGGTGTGGCTCTCTCTCTCTACTCCCATCCCAAGAAAGCAAACCCAGAAGAAAAAGAAAGAGGGGGAAGGCACCAAATTCCTGAATCTCTTCCCCCGTAAAGTCAAGAGAGTAGAAGCCAAAACTGGTCCAAGAATGAAAAAAAAGGGCCTAAGGTGCTGCAGATAAACAGGAGGAATGGAAACTATTCATTAATCCCTTCCAAAAATTCACCATGCCCGGGCACTGAAAAAGTACTCAGCATTTATTCCTTCAACAAACACAAGCCACACGCCCCCTGGCATCGTCCCTCAGACTCTCACACACACCTCGCTTTTTCCTTCTGCTGTATAAAACACGAGTGTGAATCGCTGAGCAGTGGAGCTCTGCTGGGGAGGAATACGGTCTATTGTGTATTAAACAAATGCTAAATGATTACAGGCACCATATTGGCTGAGAAAAAAAGCAGGCTGCGGTGAGTTGTGCCTGTCACGTCACTGCTCCTGCTTGGCAAATAAGTTCTAATGCACAATTGGTATTTATTAGATGACATACAACAACTGTCTCATTAAATCAGGGCTCGAGAGTAGGCCGGAAGTCTTAATTTAAAGTGTCACCAGCTATTGAAATCAGATGGTTTAGGAGGGAAGGGAAGGGAAGGGAAGGGAAGGGAAGGGAAGGGAAGGGAAGGGAAAAAAAAAATGGAAATTCCTAAAGAGGTAGGAAACAGTCACTGGTCCTAACCCACCTTTTGAAATGGGTTGCAATTTTTATGCTGGCCTGGGCACTGGTTTGAAAAATATTTGTTCTGCATTTGCTTTCTCTACATGCACTTTCAAACTCTCCCCCTAATAAACGGTTGGGCACCTTTCTGTGTGTTTTAAATGCGGCGTCGAAAGCAAAGGTTAATGCTGGAGATTGCATTCCAATTGAAAACGCGGCAACCGGTAAATTTGGTTTGTTTAGAGTGGAAATGCTTGAACTGCTGTAGATGGGTGGCGGGTGTGAGAGCGTGGGGAGAGGGGGGTGGGAGATGCTCCCTGCGCTCCGGCTCCTCTCCGGACAAAATTAAATTTCAAAGTTTAATGAGTTGCGAAGGGCGCTGGATTAAAAAGCCTGGTCCCTGTGCTGCCAAAACTGAAGCAGTGAGATGAAGAGAGAGAGAGAGAAAAAAAAAAAAAATCCCACCAAACCCAAAACGTCAGGGAACAGAGCAAGTGAAAAATGTCAGGGCAAATTGCTCTTGACAGTGTTAATATCTGCACCTCATAGCAATAATTACATGTAAATAAATAGTGAAATAGCTCTCAGCTGGAGTCTGTACTCCGAGTGCAGATGCCACTAACAGCCAGCTGGGGACCTTTCGCTCTTCGACTGCCGTTTTCCCCCCTTTCTTCCCTCCCTCCCCCCGTTTCTTCTATGCCAGAGCTGGGAGAGCAATTGCTAGCGCCTGCAGATCTGTTCACAGCCCTCCCCCCCTTTCTCATGGCACCGCGTTCGCTCCCTCTTCAGATCACCCTCCCAGCCAGGGGCTGCTGCCGGCTGGCACGGAAAAGTACCTTGCTTTTAGCCCCTTGCCAGGAGAAAATAAGCTTTACTGGATTCACATCTGGTTGTTGTGTGAGTAAAGCTGAGGGGCTGGGAATGGCTTGGTTGGTTATCCTTCCATCTCTGTGGGCTCCTAAAAATGTCAGGAGGGATGGAGCTATCTGTTTCAAGCACTGGGATTACGTTCTTCTTATCACCAAGGTTGTCTATATTTCAAAAGGACACCAGAGAACATATGGTTTGGCATCAGGATGCAAAAAGATGCTTCTTTTCCACAGGAGACGCATCTCCTACTGCTATCAGTAGCATCCACAGAGATTTATAAGCCTGAGCCGGGGCCTCCAACCCTTGCCCAAGCACAAAATGCACTTCTATAAACCCACATCGTTCCTTCCAAGAGCGTCACTGCAAAACTGCGATGGCCCAAGCAGGGGGGGGAAAAAAAGCCACCATGCCATCAGCATTGCTGGTGAAGGTTATTGGAATCAAACAGCACCTTTCCTGGTTCCCCGAGCTGTGGGGATTTTATGGCAGCCTAAGAAATCACGAATGACACGGAGGGGGTGAACATTAATTGACTATTCACCGTCACTTCCAGAACGAGCCCTCGAATGAAGGTAGAAGGGGTGAACTATGAAGCAAATGAAGCGGTGCTTCACTCGGTGGAGAGTCAACCTGTGGGACTCCTTGCCACAAGAAGCAATGGATGCTAAGCTGCATGGATTGAAGAGCAGACTGGGTAAGTACCCAGAAGAAAGGTCCACTGAGGATCACCAGACAAACCA
This sequence comes from Athene cunicularia, assembly GCF_003259725.1. Classification (NCBI taxonomy): domain Eukaryota; kingdom Metazoa; phylum Chordata; class Aves; order Strigiformes; family Strigidae; genus Athene; species Athene cunicularia. The sequence goes on along the minus strand of NW_020799127.1, from coordinate 1,887,041 downwards.
CCTTTTTTTGAAGGAAATTCCCCCGAGCTGAAAATAGTGAGAGGCTGGAGAGCTCCCCGTTCTTGATCCTCGTGAGGAGTCTGTCTATGGCTGCCATCGGAGAGGACCCACTGGGCTAGGCAGAGCTTGGCCCCAACCACTGTGATTGTCACCAAGCTCTTGGCAGCTCCAAGGGAAAAATTCCCATTGTCTCCCAGGCACTCAGCTAATATGGCCAAAGGGCTGTGGGTGTCTGAGTGAGGAGAGTGGAAAGGAGTTCTCCAAAGGACTGAAAATAAACATATAACTGCATAGAAATACAGAATTACTAAATATGGAAGCACTTTTACAGAGAAGGCCTTTTGAGCTAGCAAAGGGCCTTGATAAACTCTCAGGTTCCTACCTTATATTTAAGCCGGATAAAAACTCTGTGTCTCCATTCTTGGCCTTGGAGATAACAACCTTCCCCATGGTACCGTGAGAAGAAACACATCCCAGGATGATGAGATGCTCAGATATTACGATTAAAGTCTTAGATAAAGTTAAGCTCATTATTTTAGCCCTATTCTCTTCCACTCGGTCAATTTATCTCTCTGTGTCCTCAGTTTAGCTTCCAGCCCTACAAGTCCGGGTCTAATTGTGAGCCGTAGGGCTCTGCTAACCATCCAGCAGACCCTTGATGCTTCCTCCCAAATGAAGCTGGCGTGTGCCCGGCCCCGCCACCAAAAGATGCCATGCTCTCACGCCGACACAGCTCATTACCCACTCCCTAATCAGCATCACTCCGGGGCCAAACTACTAGACCAAAGCAAATAAAAAAAAAAATAACCTGTCACTGATAGGAGGGAGAAGTTCCTACTGAACCACAGCCTTGTGTAAGGAAGAAAAGCTTTGGGGCCTTTCCTTTCGGCTAATGAAATTCACAACAACACCCCACACTGCACTGAGCAACAAACACAGCTCCATTATTTGGAAAACAAATATGTTCTTTAGAGCTTCCTGGTTGTCAAACACCTTTTTGTTTAGCTCAACAACTAATCCACTTATCGGAGGATAAAGCTGCCAGTGAATCACCAGTATGATAAAAGCATGCACAAAATTAGCAAAAATTTGCCTATGGCTCCTGCACATTTAACAAACACCGGCTAAGAGAAAAATGATTCCTTTTTTTTTTTTTTTTTTTTTAATAACTGAGATCCCCAGGAGAGATTCTGTCAGATAGCAGCTTTTATTTTGCTTGCAGTTTTATTTTCTTCTCTCTCTCTCTTCCCACATAACCCAAGTACTGAGGCTGGGAGATGCTGGGAGCTGATATGAGATCCACGGAAATTGGCAGTATTTGAATAAGCAAGAGATGCAGCCAGGCAAAATTTTAATAAGTTGGGGTTTTTTTTAAATTAAAAAAATAGCGCTCAGGCATTGGCTGCTTCCCTAGGACCTCAGCACTGCTGGATGCTTTACTGCTCATGGGGTTGTAACACCTATAGCATTCTGGATTGGTCCTTCCCTGCTCTTCAGTGTGGTTTGTACCCTTTGTGATTTCAGCTTCTCCATGTTGCTGCACAGCAGATCCATGCTAACCCTCTGTTACGTGGACAGGGAAACTGCTGCAGACAAGAGTAAGTCGTTTGCCAGGGTTGGGCAATCAAGTTAGCAGCAGCAATGAGTCTCCTGACTTCCAGTCCTCTGCTGCCACAAACATTAAACCACCTTCCCTCTCTTGAGCTCTTCCACCAAAACCTTCAGCAGGACCTTGCAGAGCATTAACTGGGCAAATGGGATTTACCTGCTCTCTGAAATTCACTCAGGATGTAAATCTTGGGAATTTCTCTAGCATGGTGTGCACAGAGACATTCTGGTGAGATTTCTAGCATTTCTGGACACTGTTATAAACCAGTCTGTGTGAAACAGGGAATGAGAAAGAGGGAAAGGTAACTCCTTAGACTCTAGCTAAAGACTTGTTCCAATAAAGACTAAATCTCTCCATAGTCCATGGAGTCAGCAGAGAGTGATTCAGTTTTTCTGAGGTCTGACTCATTTTCTGAAGATCCCTGTCTTTCTGCACTCATCATCTATATGACGACGAAGGATATAAGATGTTTGGGCTCCTGATGGAAGTGCATTAATTAAGAGGAGTTAATTTGGGTCATATTTTCTCTTTGTTACCTTGGGTCATATTCTCTCTTTGTTACCTTTAAATGATAACAGTCTGAAAGAGAAACACCACAGTGTGACTACGCTGCCTTCAAGATTACCAAAATCATGCTACCATAGCTGTTACTGGTCAGAAACCAACACAAGCTTATGGACTTAGCAGCCAGACCTCGCACCACACAGAGCTCACAAGTCTCATCAGAGCCCACGTCCAAAGGCTCGTCAACTCAGATGATGAGGATGCTCCCTTGATCCCAAATCCTTATTTCCTTGGACAGTATCAACCTCAGCTGAACGTTGGCATCACTGTAGATTAGCAAGAAGATGTGGTTAGTTCAGAACTGCACCATAGCAGCCAAACTGGAAGAACTGGGAGCTTTGAAGGTTTCTGGCTATACTTTCTAAGCACTCACCTTTACTTGAAAGCATTGTTGGCACGAGTGCTGGAGGTGAAGAGCTGCAACTCTTCCAGGCCACAGTCTCATTGCAAGAGCCTGAATGGAGAGAACCTAACAATATTCTCCTTTTTTTCCCCAAAAACTTTGCCTAGGTTTGAATGGGACCACAGCACATGACGACGGGAGCATTTAGGGGAGCTGGGAATTAATCAAGAGGCACCCACCTGTCAGGCTGGTATCTGGAACTAAACGGAAACACTTGCTAGTGCTTGACCTCTCGCCCTCCAGACAAGCCTGCAGCTCTTGAGTGGTTTGAGAAACCCTCTTGCAGGGACTGAAGTTCTGAGACCCCGGGTGAAATAACACAAGGGGAGCAGGCAAGGACAGAGACACAGGAGCTGGGCTATGAGAGGCAGGGCAAGAAGGAAGAGGCTGGAGCTGGTGAGGTTGATGGGGAAACTGGTAATCTTCTGGCATGACTGGGAGAATGTAGCTGGAGAGCTGGTGTGATGACATGGATGCAATGGGAAAAACCAGAGCTCACAGTGGGTTGGCCAACAGGCCATGAGCAAGAGCTGTCTGAGGCTCAGTGCTGTAGGTAAAAGAGGTTAGATAGGAAGATATTTAGAATCAGACATCCCCATGACTTTCTATATATCCCCTGGATGGGGTTTGTGTTGGGTGAGATATATTTGATACATCCGTGCATGCTGATTAGTAGTCCAGCACATGTTTCAGTGTTAAAGTAGCCTTTCTTATAGTTAATGGAGGCCAAAACTCTGTTCTGATGACCATTCAAACAGTGAAACCTAAGGCAATGCTAACTCTGCTAAACAGCAAAAGAAAGCCCTGCATGCATGCCAAGGGATGTTTAAATACCAATCTTAAGGTACAGGATTAAGATCTTAATTTTTAAAGAGATGTGGGGCACTTGCTGTTTAAAATGCATGAACAGATTCTAAGCTGATGTACAAAGGCTTGGCCACTCTGGTTGTGTTGACCTCAGACCCAGATGATGTGACCAGAAAGATGCCACCCTAGTTCTGACTTTCAGATTTTCAGTTTTAGGACTTCAGGAGTATCTGTGTAAACACCTGTGAGAAGGGAAAGGACAAAGACTTCAGGAAAACCATCCCTCTCCACCTGCCCCAATATTGAAGAGACAGAACAAGATCTGAGGCCACAGTGAAAAGGGGTTGGGACATCCTACACCTGCAGCAGCATCCTGTAAGTTCTCAGACTTTACCAAGTGCAAGTCAGTTTGCCAGTATGAAATATCAGAGATGCTTCCAACAGGCAGCTGTTACACCTGCTTCCTTCTCATCTGAAATAAAAACATCTCCTTTCCTTGGCAGCAGAAGGCACTCATCATTGAAGCTACTGAGAACCTTAAGTCTCACCTGCAAGAAACCTAAATGCTGGGGGTTCAGTTCTGCCAATGGTCCCTGGATCTATATGGCATGGACAGAGTTTTATACTAGAAACCTGCTGGAGCTGGAATATGAACCTTAAAATTCTTTGCGTTAAAGATGTCCCTTTATAGATGGGCATAGAAATGAGGTAGGGCAAGGGGAATGGACATTCATGGGAGTGGGCAGAGACTGAGGCTAAGGAGCAGCTCAGAGCAAGGAATTTATTTGCTTTCTGAGCTATAATGAGCCTGCAGCCTAGTGACGGGAGCAGAAGGGCAGAAGTGGCAGCTACAGAAACCAAGAAAACATTTTCTGCAACTAGTCCCTGCATTTTCTTCTTCATTGCTCCAAGCAGTAATGACTAAAAGCCCCGGGGAGAGCTCAAAGCTTCTGGTGCTGTGCAGAAATGTAGCTGAACCACATTCCTTTGGGCTAAAAGCCTGGAACTATGGATTCTGCAGCAAGAAGTGCTTCTATGGAGACTCTTATGTAGGGAGGATCAGGAAACAGAGCACGGATCCAGCCAAGGATGTGAAAATGTCTGGGGCACAACAAGTAGCTGAACACCCCAGGAATACCACCCCTATGTAGTGCTGAAACCACCTTGCTCCCTGGGAGAGCAGAAAGCACCGCGAAACCACACCACGAACCGAGAGAGAGCAAATTCCTTCAGAAGCAGGCACAACCGAGTCCTTTTCCACGGTGATATTAGTGGCCACCTCCACCCCAGCTCTCCTGCATCATTGACCTGTTCTCACCGCTGCCGCTCATTTTTAGGGAGCCCTGTGCTCCCTCGGGGAGCGGTTCCCAGGCAGCCTTGGCATCACCTCCTTCTCACCGCAGCCTGCAAGTCCCACGGCAGGAGCTGGTGCCCACCCGGGGTGGCTCCTGCCCTGGCTGCCAGGCTGGGGCAGGGCACGGAGGTGCTATTAGCAGCACGTGTGGCCCAGAGCGCCATTAGAGCTGACGGACCCACGCTTCCCACTGAGCTGCTGAATTTGGTGTTGGCTCTTAGGGTCGGGGAGACCCCATGTGGCTCCTAATTCGGGGCTGGATTTGTGCTCAGCTGCGCACTCTAATCGCTAATTAAAGGTTTGCCATCATCCTCCAGCAGCTGTCAGTGTCCTACAGGTCGATCCCCAAGCAACACTCTGCCGAGCCAGAGCTGCCGACTGGAAAGTTCATTGGATGGGCAGTGTCCAACCCCCTCCCCAATACACCCGGGTATTTATTTCCTCATCAGAAAAAGGTTGCAACATCAGACAATACACCACCTCCTCTTCTCCCCTTCTTGCAGTCAGCCCCCAAATCTTTCTTGCTTTTTCCCCTCTTGTTCATTCTTTTTTCTTTCTTTTCTTCCTTTTTTTTCTTTTTTTTTTAAACGAAAAAATGTTATTTTGTGCCTCCTGAGCCTTGCCGGCTGGGCTCAGCGTCTGTATCAGCTGGAGGAGCTTATGAGCCTCGTCTCCTCGGATTTAGACTGAAATTTTGATTTTCTGCCGCGCTCAGATAATGTGGAAATCCTGTTCCCCGATATTTACTGTTTATCAGCGCTGCACAGCGCAGTTCTGGGGGGAAGGGAATCTCTCCCTCCGTGTGTCCCCCCTCGCTCCCCTCCACCCCCATCCTGCATGCTAATGGAGTCTGACTTCGGAGCAGCCGTTACAACAATAGCCTAATTACGGCGAGCCGAGGGGAAGGGGAACTCCCTGGCAAAGAGACTCTGCATCCCTGTCCCCATCCCCTGAGCCAGCCAGAGCACAGGGCTGGTCCCTCATCCTGTCAGGGATCACTAAGTCACCTATCTCTGTCTAACCCACTCCTAAGCCAAGCTTTGTCACCTCAGGGGGACCCCAAGTCCCCTCCAGCTTTACAAAATTGAGGATGGGGAAGCGCAGGAGCGCAGTGAGCCATGCCATAGCTCCTCACTTGGGTTAGGTGGTCCTGTCTCACGTGTCCAAGCCAGGTTGCCCTCACATCACACTCTATGAGGCCACCTCCTTGTCCCTTTTGCGTCACATTTGTCCTGGAGGGAGCCCGTGTGTTTGGGGACCCCCTGACAGCCCGCCTGCAAGCACTTGTACAAGGCGTGTATCCTGCTCCCCCATGTGCCAACACACACTCCAAGTCCCGCATCCTCCAGTCAGGATTAGTGTTGCTGAGCCCTTGCAAACTCATTCCTGCAAGCAACCCGGAGGCGAGAAGAGAAAAAGGGGGACACTTCCCTGCGTGACATGAACCAGGCAAGAAAAATAAAACAATAATAAAAAAATCTGGGGCTCAGCAGCAGGGGAACAGCTCTAAGGACACTTAAGTGGCCAGCAGTGCATAATGCCTTGCTATTAATGAGGCCTGCTGCCGATCCCTAAAAGGATTGGTTATTGTCAGATAATGTACAGGGCTTTCTCTCTCCTCCAGCCCCTCGCAGGGAAGGCAGGCATTTCCCTGTGGTTGGGATTGAGCTGAATAATGTCCCGGCCACCTGCAAACGCGCTGCGCTTTCTCTGCAACTGCATAATTAGAGGCAGCATTGGGGTAAGGCGGCAGGGTAACGCAGCATGTAAAAAGGAGGGAAAGAAAAATGGGAAAAAGAGTTTTGGTTTTTTTTTTAAAAAAAAGGAGGGGGTGGAATGGATAGGGAGACAGGGAACATGATAAAGCTCAGCCAGGCGCTCTGTGCTCGGCTGTTCTCTGTGCAGCTTGGCTGTTGGCTGGCTCTTCTGGTTTAAAGTGACTCCGCTTCTTATGGAAACGGAGAGGCGGTATTAAAAAAAAAAAAAAAAAAAACCAAGACACAGAGAGCTTCCTTATCTCATGGAGACAGTTGTCAGGAATCACTTTGACTGAGTCGTTTTGTCTCCATGCTTTTTTTCGCTGTCAAGCAGGCCTCAGGACATGGATCAAAGGAGAGGCGCCGAGCGCTCACTGAAACTTCTGATCCCTTCTCGGTACAGACGCACGAGTGGCAGACAGCTCTCCTCCACATCAAATGGAAGGAGAGAGGAGAGGGAGGAAGAAGGGAAGGGAGAGGGAGAAGAAAAGCTGGGAGAGACACAGAGAGGAGGTTGTGAGGGGCTCTCTCTGCTGCTCCGGATCTCGGGGGAAAGGCAGAGAAGCGCAGCCTTCGCCTTCCCTTGTCCCCATTCCCCATCCGGAGCATCCCTTTGCCCGTGTCCCTCCACAAGGGCAGCCAGAGGGAGGTGTGGGGCATGCAGCTTCGCAGATATTTCTCCCAAACTAACAGGTGAGCTCCCCACAGTGCCTGCCTCAATGCAGGCTTGGCCCCATGCATCAGTGGGTCCCGACCAAGCTTTGTACTGAAGCAAGAGTCGTGGTGAGAACTCCCACCCACGCGGGCCACTTGGACATCCCTATTTCAGCTCTGCACTGGCTCAGTGGGTGAATTCCTACCCCAAATCCACCCCCTTGGTGTCAGCCGTGCCTCATTCCCTTCAACCTCTTAAGCCAGTCCCTGTGATTTTCCTGTATCAGCTTGGCGAGCAGCTCCCCACCCTTTCCCCTATGTGGCTCACGATTCCCTTTCAGGTACTTATTCCCTGAAATAAGATCCCCCTCATCTCCAAACTGGATAGGCTTAAGGGCTGACTCCAGCTTACTGTGGCGAGCTAAGACCCTCTGCACCTTTGATCAATTTACTACTCACACACCCCAGACCCCGCCAAGATTTCTGATCTTCAGCCCCTGCTGTAAATTGATCTCGTGCACGCCTGTCTGATGGAGGCAAGAAGCAGCATCTTGCAGCAGGAGGCCTTGATGCACCCAAACCATCTTCCCTCACATCCACCACCGTGCGAGATGGAAACCCCCACGTGGCATGCACCCCACAACCTGATAGCCCCCAATTAGCCCCCCGCTGCACACTCAGCCACACCTCCTCTCCTTTGCACTTCCCGTGCTCCCCATATGCTACAGAAGCCCTGTAACCCCAAACTGCAAAGCACATATTGCACAGCCATACATTGCTCCCCCCTCCACACGCGGTCCATCAAGAGAACCCACAAGATGAACGCGTTGCAAGCTGACACAACACCCAAACTCCCTTCCTTCTCACACAAAAGACCAGCACAGCATCCCTTTAGGATACATCTCCCCCATAAGCCCCTCCTGATGCTTTGGGGCCTAACAGCTCTTCTGAGCAGCCCTCCAGGATGCACCAGAGATGGACACATCCCCCAAAGTCCTCCCTGTCCTCTCAGCCCTAAACATCCTGCTGGCAACCTTTGCCCCAAGTCGCTGCAACCCGTCCGTCAGTGATGCCAGCAGCTGGCTGGCTTTGGGATGGGCGTGAATGCAAGCTCCCTGCCTTGGTAGCACACGTAGGTGGTGAAACAAACAGAAAATAAACCGTACTGAATAATCACCCCTTTCAAAATGCATCCATCAGCTCTGGGAAAGCGGGAGGTCACAGCCTGTCTCCCTAACGTGGAACTGTGGGAGCAACGCACAATCCTGCGTCCATCTTCAGCGGAGTGTTTCCTGAGCTGGGGCAGGCTTGAGGCTCGCGAGGAGAGCAAAGGACCCGCGTATACCTGCAATGCACTGTCCCACTCCCCTCCCAGGAGGTATCTCTGCCGTGCTGTCGCACCCACTGAAGTGAATATATTTTCCACAACCCCTCTTCGTGGAAAAAAAAAAGAGGGAGGCGGGTTGGGGTCAGTGCCTGATCCACTGCAAAGTATGTTGCTGTAGATTTTTCCTATCATAGACGGCTTTTCACAGCCGGGGCACAGCTGGAACACAGCTGTTACACCCTTGCTGGATTTTAACAGGCACGCACAACGCATGGGCACACACGTTGGTGTGCACACATAGAACATGCACGCAGGCTATCGATGTCCTTGTGCACACAAGTGTGCGAGAGCACGTGCGTGTGCCCCTGCCTCTGAATCCTAATTATTTCTTTTATTGCATTCCTCCCTTTTAAGCTTCCCCCTCTATCTCACATCCCTCATTCCAGGGCTGTCTTTCCCCGCTGCGGTCCCTTGATTCCTCTCGCAGCTCAGCACCAGCTCCCTAGTCCCTGGGTTACTGCAGCTCTTCGAGCCATGCGGCAAAACACTCGCCTCTGAATGCCAGAGGTCACTTGGAAATGCCCGTCACCAGGCTGGATGCTGTATTAATTGCTAATCTCTCATTTTCTCTATCTGCCCTGCCTGCCTTGTCTCGAGTTCCCTTATTAATCATAAAGCAGGGCAAATCCTGCATTTGAATTCTCCAAGTCCGTGTCTCCCAGCCAAGTCCCTCTTACCCTGCCTGGTGCGGCAAAGAGACAGGACCCAGAGGAGTCCGAAAGCCCCACTAGTCCTGTCCAGATTTCAGCAGGAATTACGGCCCCTGCGACGCCTGTTCCACCCACTTGGCTTCAGCTTTGCTCCCACCACCCCATAAGCAGGTAGCAGGGTCTAGGTGGGAAGGGATATTTAAAGATTTATGGGCACAGATTTCCATGTCTTAGCCCTGGGTGTCTTAAATATGTGCTCCCTGCTCTGACATCTGGGGGCTTATCAGACACTTTCACACCTCCCTGCATTTCTTCTTCCTGCTGTCATTGCTCTTGTCATTCTCAGGTTTTTTTTTCCTGCCCTTCTACTATTTTCTCCTTATTTCTCTTTCTCTCTGATTTGTCTAATTCTGATACTTGAGTTTACAAATAGTGCAGTGCCACAGGGGCTGACCCTGGACCCATAGAAGGTAATGACAAAACTCTGATCGAATTCAAGGCTCAGGAACCAACTTTTTGCTCTGAAATCCTTCAGCGTTTCTAATACTTAAATATCTCAGTAATACACACAGGGAACAATATCTTGAGTGGAAATCACATAGGAACAAATGCAATCAGTGCCACCCAGAGCATTAGAGTTAGGGTTAAGGTAGTAAGATGTTGCCTCATTTGTTTAGAACCAGTTTTCAATGGGGCCAGAGCATCCAAGTCAATCGAGGAAACTCATGAAACCTCAAGAGTGACAGAAAGTGAATTGACCCCTCTGATATGAATTTCCCCCTTCCCACCCTACTCCTTCACTCACAGAAACAGAGTCATTAGGAATCAGGCAAATAAATACGTATCTATTTTCACATGAGAAAAATGTTCCATTCTCCCCCTTTCCCGTGCTGGGAACAGAGGCGTCTAATTGACAAGAGCAGATGGGCTTTGTTTGGTTAAATAAAAAAAAAAAAAAAAAGAAAGAGCACCTTTGTTTTGGAGCAATTGTTTTTATAGTTAGATAGCTGTGACTTTATATATGACTGTAAATATTTTCCATAAAACAAAATGCATTTTAATAATAGACCTCTGTTCAAATGCAGACTGTGATGTAGGAGACAAAAGACTTTGATCTTTGAAGTGAGGAATAACAATACAAATCTCACATTCAATAAAAAACATTCCTGATTTGGAGAGTGAACAAATTGAATCTGTGATAAACAGCTTACTAAGTAAAGAGAAGAAATTACTTTTCTGAAAATATGTTTAGAATTTAAAATAATAGTACAGGTAAAAACTCACTGTATTTTCCATTGCTGGAATACTAAAAAAAAAACCCTACCATTAAGTGACATCCATTTCTCTTTTAGGTAGCATACATATTAGATGCTGAGTAAATTAATGTTTATTATTTTGTTTGCTACATTGTATATGATTTTGTGCTTGTCATGGACACTGTCAGTAAAGAAAGGGTACAAAACACAATGGTTCTATATATAAATATCATATGACTTCAGCTGATAATGGCGAATAACATTGATAAACAGGTTCTGAGCTTATTTATTAGAATGCATACCTTATAATTAAATTTAATAGACATGCCATTATCAGTGTTTAAAGTAGAGAGTGACATTACAGAGAGTAAGATATATATGTAAGAAATGTACACTTTCTATAAATTATGTTCCCAAGACTGCATTTCAGAAGAGGCGTAGTAGAAAATAAAGATGAAGAGTTCTTAGTCATGATGAATTATTCATATTGTAGCAACAGGGCAATATTTATTCTCAGTAATGTGCTTGTACCTCTGGAGAGCTGAAATGCATCAAAGCTTCTTTATTATTGATTTATGATCACAAAAAATAAGAAATATTCTAT
>NW_020799127.1:1873918-1875946 GCF_003259725.1 Athene cunicularia | reverse complement strand
CATCTGGCTCAGCTGGCTCTTCTTATGCTTCTGCCAGATCAGTGTGCTCCTGACAGGGATTCAGATGATCTCTAATCCTACCCCAGTGAGGCTGAGGAAAATGTTACCCTGGATGGTGGAAAAGAATGGAGCCCTGGGAAGATGTCAGGAAAAACAAAACTGTGCTACGGTTGTGCAGACTAAGAAGGTTCCTGAGTTTAGATTGTAATTTCGTGGGCAGAACCTGACCTGTGCCTCAAGTGTCCCTCCAGGAACAGCATTGAGAAACAGTGATAAACCAGAAATTGTAAAATCTGACTCCAACCTTCAGATACTGCCATTACACTGGGAATGAATTTTCTCACGGAGAAAAAAAAGCCACCAAAAGCCCTGAGAAAATTAAAGCAACAAATATGAGGTGGGGAACAAGTTTCTCTTGGCTCTTCGTATTTCTGGAATTGTCTTAATCTCTGGGTGATCCTGTGGGTTTGTCAAAAGATTCATAGGTCTCAGAAATAACATGTTATAGGAAACGCCTGACTCTTAACTATACCTTAGTATGTTCTCCAGCTACACAGGGGCCATCTCCAACAAACTAATGATCCTCCTGAAAAACAGGAAGGCATTTTAAAAGGCAGAAGAATTGTGCTAGAGATGAAAGCAGCCCAGAATACAGTATGACCCTACTTCTTTGCTGTTTGAAGAGCACCCAGGGAATCTCTCATCACCAAAAATGGCAGAGGCACAGCCTGATGTGGCCCTCGCTTTTCTCTTTATGTTGACTTGTAACGTACTGCTCGATTCACTTAATTTCCTCCCACCTCAGCCCGCACTGCAGCATACACATGTCTTGACGGACTGTTGATCAGGACATAACTGAGCTCAATATTGACTTTACCATTATATTGAGCTGTTTGTCACAAGCCTTATCACAGCCACGGTGAGGGACAATACTCAGCTAGCACAGGACTGAACTTCAGAACAGATGCAAAGCTTGTCCTCACTGCCAGTGTGAAGCATGACCTGACCGAGGATGTCTTGCTTCTTGGCCTTGTTTTAGTTGAGGTTGATAGTTATTCTCAAATAAATGAGAAATAATTCCTCTGTGGGATGAAAATGAATCGGAAATATTTACAATGTATTTATGAAATCCCACCCACCCACACACACACTTGGTTTACAACCCACTCTTGTGAGAAGTGATGAGACAGATGCTGCAGGGCCAGAAATCACTCCGTGTGACTGCTAACTGGTTACTCACTCTTCATATTCAAGTTTGCTTCAGGTCTCTATATCTTTGCTAAGTTTTGGCATGGGTATTAATGCCAGCCTGGAGGCGGTTATGAGCCACTGAGTCAGCCCAGCTGAATCTGTGACAGCTGCTGCTAACCCCTGCGACCTTTGGGGAGCGATGAGGACCTCGCTGCTGCATGTTCTGGCTGCCCAGTGCTGAGCTACTTTCCAATAATCCGTGACTGCTGCACCACCCAGAGCATCCTGACAGATGCAAGGTGACTCATCTGGCTGCAGCTGGCCGGCCTGTGAAGTTCACTTTCTCAAACAGGCAACACTCAGAGCAACATCTCTCTCCTACAAAGGCTGTCCCAGCACGAAACCATCACAAATCACTGCTCGGGTTACCCTGAGGTCTCACTGGGGTCTTGCAAGGAGTATGACATGAGAGATCATGCAGGTAGTGGTTTAATCACGTGGGACTATCCTCTGTGCAACCAAGTCGGTGTTCTTGTGAGAAGTGTCACATCAAGTATCATCAGGGGATGAAGCAGCTGAAGACAAAAATTCCCAGCTGACCTCTCACTTCTCAGCAGTTTCAGATCTGGAATAGAGGCAGAATGGCCTCTAAACTGTGGAAACTGCATGGGAAATGCTTTAGAGATCCAGCAGCTGAGCTGGACAGGCACAAGGCTTTGTGTGCTACAGGCTGGAAACCAAGCAAGAAACGTGGCCATTTCCCACGTGAAGTCTGGGTGAAACTTTCGGTAGTGTCTGCTCTTTCTGTCAGGAGGGGGAGGACTAAAGTACGGGGGG
>NW_020799127.1:1839499-1873868 GCF_003259725.1 Athene cunicularia | reverse complement strand
CCCCCCCCTTTTTTTTTTTTTTTTCTATCTCCTGAACCCCCTCCTTCCCTGTAGTTGATATCTACCTCTGCAGAGAGCAACCAGATACCACAGATAGCTGGACAGGAGGATGAGAGGGCTGAGGTACAATGGGGTTTGCCTGTAACACTGTGGAATAGCTGAATTATGCACAGATAAATTACACAGAGCATCCCACACTGAGACCTCACTAAACTTTTCCTCACCCCACTACATAAAAATCAGACACTTCTATGAGTTCTCATTCGTGCCATTAGGAGTATTTCTTGCATCTTTCCACTAGGAACAGCAGAGGGTTTAGAGAGGCAGGAAGGTATCAAGATAAGTAAATATAAAGCAGTCATAAAATAACCTGGGTTAGCTTTTCTATGCACAAAAGAAATAGAAGAATTTATATGCTGATAGCTTGGCCCTCACATGATTAAAAGCATTAGGAAAATGGGAATCTCCCCTTCTTGGGGGTGCAAAGCTCTCTTTTCTTCAGGACTGCCGATAATGTATCCTCTCTTCCCCATACAAAGGGCTTATTGGCTCAGGACTCTATCTTCCCCTAGCCTGAGCCTGGGGGCAGGGTAATTTGGGATAGGGATAAGCACAGAAAAAGCCTTGGTCTAGTCATTTCAATGAGCCTCTGATTTACTGAGTGGGACTAGTAAATAGATGATGACGCTACAGAAATGGAAATTGGATGATGGACTTGTATATGTCTGGTGCTTGTGCAGCTTATCACGTGGATCTCATCCTTAACTTATTCTATAGTGCTAAATTGCACTTGTGATAATCTGTATTAATCACGTACCCTGGACCATCTAACCTGCAGCCTGCCTCTGAATTCCATACTCTATGCTCATCTCCCAAGCCCGATGCTATTGAAAATCCCTTGTCAGAAAGATGTCTCCTTATTTCCCCCACAAATTACACTGTTTGAGGCAATATTCAGCCTCATGCCAGTCACACTTTTACGTTTTCTATCTCATGACCATTCGAAGCTAGAAGTGGGATTTTTATACAATTTCAGAGAAGCTGCAAAATTTCCCTCTTTCCATTGACACTCAATGTTTGTTTTCACACTTGAGAGATCACAAGCTATTGGACCTTAAAATCTATATACCCCTCTGATGTTGCCATTTATTGGACTTCTCTCTAAACAGTTGTAGCTTTTTCATTTCAGGTGCCTACCTAATTTCTCCCTGTAGTTTCAGATTATTTTGTACTTCCTGTCTTAAATAGTGTTACTGGCCACTCTGGAACAACTGCTATAGTGCACTTCATATGTCTCCGTATTTCACAAGTGACTGAGAGCAAAAGTAAAAGATATTTGATACCCCTCCAGGATGGCAGGCACCACACAAATACAAGTCCTTGCTGTTAATTTTCAGTGTACAATATGTGCCTTGTTCCACTTAAAAGCAAATTGGAAAGCAGATTACATCAAGTAAACCAAAGAGAAGGTTAAAGGTTCTATCTAATGAGGTGACAGAAAGTTAGAATTCTTATCCCAGGATAACGATAGAGTGGGCTGTATTCTCAGGTGCCGTAGATCCTGACATCTCCACTGCCTTCGGTGGAGCTCACCAGCTGAGGGCATAAATCTACTCTCATGACACACACAGAGCACAAGCTCTGCTCTCTCTAGACCCGCTGATGATGGAGGCTTTAACCTCTCTGCACTGCTGAGGCTTGCTGCTCAGTCACATGCAACACTGAAAAGCCACATACACCCCTGGCAGCGATCTGACCAAGCCCGGGACAGGGCCCTTCAGAACGCAGCTGGGCTGAGGCTTGGAGCACAGATCCCAGAGTCGGGTCATGGGCTCTCTATTCTGAGCTCAGGCAGGGGTTTTAAAATCAAGGGTGTATTAAATGGGCAGGTCGTGGCTGCTGCCTGGTAAATTTAAAACACACACACACACTCCATTTACACAAGCAGATGTGTGGTGTGTGAAGTTTATCTTTCCTCCTTTAAAGCTTACCTACACCTCTTATTCTGATCTTGTGGAAAGCATTAAGCAGAATTGTTTACGTGACGATTAGTTTCTCAGAACTAAATCCCAGGTCTACATCCTTGTGCTCTGAGGAAGCTCAGATCCATGGCACTTTCATGTCCCAACCAGACTTGGACAAGCTGGCTCCAGCTAATCTCTAAATCAGCGGCCCTCAAATAAGGGACTACTGCTAAATTAACTAAAAAAGTTGAGTGCGCTGTCATTAGGCTAAAATCCACAATCAAAGGGTCCACACCTCCACTGCAGTTTTTTTTGGAGGGCTGAGAAGATGAACATGGATGCTCTAGGTCCTGGTGTTTGCAATTGCAGGGTAGGTGACCTGAATATGGGAACTAACAGGCTACAAATACTCTGGCAGTACAGTGCTGAGCTCAGGATAGAGATACTGCCGATAAACAAATTAACTAATTGCTTTAACTAGGCTGCCTCCAAGAATTTGTGACAAAAACTCCCTTGTTAACCACAACACACTGTGATAGCCTGAAGCTTGCCCTGCTCTCAGAGGATCTGGACCAGCCAAATACTCTCAGCCCAAGAAAGAGAATGGAAGTGGGTCACGTACCTGTGGAGAGAGGCCATTGCTGACAGGATTCATGTGGTTGGCAGGAGCTGCAGCATTCATGAAACTGTCCGAGTAGCTGGAGAAGCTGTGTCGGGCCCCGTAGGCAGAGCCGGTGTCAGCGGCGGCGGCTGCGGCGAGCCCTCCCTGGTGCATGGTGGATGGCGGCAGGGGCTGGGGTCTGTGTACAGTGCTTCCCCCATCTGTGGAGAGAGCGTTTAGAGGTAAATAGTTGTGGGGTGTTACAGCTGGGACTGGGCAAAGCGTGGATTGATGGTCCGGTTACCCTGAGCTCAGCTTCTGGGTCTCACCATCTCGGTGCTCCATGCAAACATGAGCCTATCATGTGACAGCTCATGCATGGTACAAAACATGCAAACCTGGGATGAAATATCGGACTTTTCTCTGAATTTTCCCCCAGACAAAATCCATAAATTCCTTTGTATGGGTCAAGGCTAAAACCAGCTGGAATTAGCAATACTCCCTCCACTATGGAGGGATCACCTGTGTGATACTCACTTTGGACTGATGTGCTTTCCATTTGAAAGCTGAGCAGAACTACAGCCATGAGACAAACTGACACAGCAGAAAGGACCATGAGACAGAGGAGAAAACTCTGGAATTTCCACTGACTGCCCTTCCCAGCTAAAGGAAAGCCAGCTCTGTACTACAAGAGCCTTAGTGTCATGAATCAGAAAGGGAAGGGACGATGGGATGATGTAGGGCAAGAGAAAAGGAGCAGTGCAGGAGCATGGGTGCTCACCTTGGGAAATGGTGGTTGTTGGGTAGGTGGAGTCCGGCAGCTGGTACGGGGGGAGGGTCGGCATTCCTGTCGGCGGGAAGCCCCCCGGCAGCAGGTGATTGAAAGCCGCAAGTTGGTTCGCTCCCGCCTGTTTGCGCCATCTCGCTCTTCGGTTGCTGAACCACACCTGATGGGAGAGCAAAGACCACGTGTGACTCTCTCTGAGCTGCTGTCCCATCTCACCTGGGTTGCTGAAGGAAACACATCCTGAATTACAGCACTTGCCAAAAATAGGTTCAGGTCACCGCCTGACTGAGACTTGGCGAATATTCATCTCCATTCCTCAGTTTCTTTTGTCCCACATGACGACATTACTACCGCCCTGTCTCCTAAGTGAAGATACATGCATTTAAAATTGTTAAAGATACTACTAAGAGCATGGGAGGGTGCTATCAGCAGTAGAGTGAGATGAGGATGAATAATTTATCTTGTGTATTCCGAGAGAGTCCATACGAAATAGATGCATTGCTACCACCTGGCCATTCTGCCTTGTTATCTGACAACTATGTGAATTATGCTGAAGGATTAAGTACCATAATAGCAACACGGCTGCACTGTTAGGAGGGATAAATAGACAGATTAGCATCATGGTTTCTATGTTAGACAAGCTAAATAGATAGAACCAGACCGGAGGGAATACAGGGTTTTCTTAGCTTCTCTGTACTGCAGCAAATCACTGTTGTCTGTATGCTAAGACATGCTCTCCTTGCAAGAGGCACTGCAGTGTGCACCAGAATTGTACTGCAGCCAATTTAAATCTCTGTGCATTAAAATAAACCCAGTATCAATGCACGTGCAAAGCTGGGCTCATGTTTCCTACAGTGCTAGTTTTACCTGTAAGACTCCAGGGGAGATTTTTCTAAATGCATTTGTCTGCCCTGATGTGTTTTATCATGGGCAATCTCCCTTCTGCATAGTGGAAAGGGCTTCTCAAGCTGTCTCTTGGGCTTGGTTTACTTCATTTAATCAGAGAGGCTCTCAGGCCCGATCCCTGTTTGGGGTTCAGAAGTATGCGGATAAGCTTTCAAGCCAGATGAGAATGCAGCTGCTGGACTTTGTGAGGCCTAAAGGGCTAGAAAACACGATTAAATTTCACAGCAACAAGAAAAAATGGAGCAAAAATCAAGAGTGTAAAGCATTTTGGGGGAAAAAAATCCTCCATCAGGCTTCCAAGCTGCTCAACTTCAGATCAGAAGCTGGGGTTACAAGGGTTTGAGGCACTGCAGTCTGAACTGTCCTTACATCTTGGGAACCAAACCAAAACTCCCCTCCCTAGATACAGCAGAACCTTCGTCCGATGCACCTCGCACTTCAGACGTGGTTCAACTCCCGAAGTGGGAATCTGTCTCTGGCCTTTAAACCGAGTCCCCCTGCGAATGGTGACTTGTTAGTTTGCCTTTTTCTTAGTGCCACCTGTGAGTGTGTATAATTCGCTCAGCATGACAAGGCGACGTGTTCTCACCGAGAGCTGCTTTATTTAATGGAGCGCCGGCTCTCAGTCCACACGCACTGCAGTGGTTCTCGCTGCAAACACAAGCGTACGCTGAGCTTCCCACACAAATTTCTGTGAGGTTGTCTGGATCACAGTCTATTATGGCTCTTTCTACATGCTACTCATCCACTAGTGTGCTGTGGAAAGAATTTGATCAAAACCTGCTACTGATAGCCGTGTGTGACCTGCTGGTGATGGCAAGGCAGGACCCAGTCCTGGGCAGTCCTTCACTTCACGCTGTTCTTTACATCCATGTACAACAAAAACAAAAAAAGCCCAGTTTTCTTTGGAAGAGTTGGTCTAAAGTAAACCCCCCTGAAATGTGTACAGTGCTGATGTCAGGTCCTTGGCACCAAACGCAGCTTTTTACGGACCTGTTCCTACTGCACTGCACTGCTGGCTGAAGCAGCATAACCTCTTAGCACCTTCCAAAAGCGTGACAGAAATAGGTCAGCTTACATCCGATCTGCATTGATCAACAAAGTCCATGCAGGTCAGAATCTCTGTGTCCATTTCTGGCACCAAAAGTTGCTAGCAAAATCTAGGACAGAGTTAAGGAGAGAGAAATGAATGAACATTAAGGTCTGTAGCACTTTACAACTCTTTTATACAGTCCAATCCGTGGCACAGTTTCTAGGAGCAGTGAGCAACACAAATGAATAAATTACCTTTTGTTTGCCCTGGTCATGCAAAAAGGACGGTCCTGTCCCTTTCTCATGCATGCGTCTATATGTGTAATTCATGCTTTAAATTAGGGATACGGAACTTGGCTCCTCCTCTCATAACATTTGCTTCCATTTTCACTGTTAAGGACGTAAAACCTGTCCGAATATTTCTGCGAGCTGAACATAAGGAGATAAATAAACCTTCTCTTTTCAGAGAAAAAGGCCTAGTCCCAGGCTGGAAGCGCTTCCACTCCAAAACCAAAAGATCTTGATGCTGAGAGTAGCATATAAAACTCAAATACCTGAAGAGAAAACATAACCAAGCAGCTATGAATCCAGGAATTGAGAAGAGAAATTGAACTCCAAGAATGTAAAAGCCACTCCAATGATTCCTGACACTTTTCTGACATCGCAAAGGGTGGGAAAGTTCCTTTTTTATAACCAAGAGCCAGATGCTGGCAAATCCACTCGGGATTAGAAATTCAGAAGAAACATGTGGAATGAGATGGTCTAGTACGGGACACGTTTCTCCAACAGCCCCACAAGTAGTCGGTTTCCCTGTGGTGGTTTGTCAGTTGGCTTGGCTAACATATGATCAAAACACAACTCTGCAAAGATTTGTGTTGTCTTGTGTTACACCACGTGAGGTTATTGTCCATGCACCAACACGCTTGGTTGCATCTGTTGTTCAGAATTAAAATTCACACGTGTGTCTGTGACTCCTCCCATCTTGCTTCTCCACATCCAGTTAAGGGTGTGTAGTTCCTTTTTTTTAAAGGAAGATAAAAGGATACTCTGGATCCTATTTTACAACCAGGTAGAGTTGACGAAAAAGGCCTGGGCAGGGGCCATTCTCAGGGTGTCCTGCATACTTCAGTCTACAATGTGCACGGGCGTGGAAGAAAGGAAAGCTAATTTACATGACTGGGCTATCACCAGAGAAAGAAAGTCAGTTCTTAATTATGTTACGGGCTCCTTCTGTGACTTTGGGAAAGCTGCTGCTTTTCTGATTCAAAGTCAGTGGAAACGTTGCTGCATCCAATAAATTTAGGTCCTTACACAACCCATACATCAGACCACCACCGCTAAATTAAGGATAAACCCCACATTTTATTGCATTTTAGTTTATTTCAGTGATCAGCCATCTGAGATAGAGGCTCTCTAACTGCCAGCAGGCACCGTAACCAGCGCAGCAAGATCTCTCTCTGGCTGGAGCATCATAGCAAAACAAATAATAAACAATAATAATAGTAAATACACATGCACCAAATGAGATTCACCACTACATGCTTAAGCGTAGTGCTTCCTCACAGAGCCTGGCTGGAGAATCCAGCCACAAATACACTGAAACCTTCCACAAAGAAATTGATAGGATTTATCTTCCCGTGCAGAGGAAGAGACATTTCATGGCCCAAACAGGTTGATTCTGCCCCTTATTTATAACCCACAGAAAAAAAGAAGATACATTCCAGCTAATGACGTTAGCAATTCTTTCCCTTCCCCCGCCTTAAAGGTGGCTTGGGTCTTTATGCTTATAAATCATTTTATTGGTAGTTAAAATATAGAGGCTAGAGCATCTAACCGTAATGCGAGGCGCACTTCAAAGGGAACCTGCTTTCATTTCACAACAGTTAAGGTTTTATCAGCCACTAAAGATTCCCCCTGCCAGAGGATCCTGTTACACCATGTTAAGCCTGGGGTGAAGGCTACGGCTGCTAAAACCAGACCGGTGGGAAGAAGAGGAGGAAGAGGAGGAAGTTTTGAAGCTGCTGGTCTGCCTGTGGAGATGTTCTAGGGGCTGCTGGGACTGGATTGCATGTCTAGAGTTTTATGTTGGGGAAAACATAGCACTTGGGAAAAGGGCTGTGGGAAGAACCCAACAGCAGAAAAAAAATGGCACGTCAGAAACCTGTCTTTTCTTAAAAAGATAAGTTCCTCATGATCATTTTTCTGTGCACAGCAAAAAGATCTGTGCAGTGTAAATGTGCTGCTTTCCAAGGGTATGGAAGTATAACATACACTGAAGACAACAGTTTGTACCTGTTAAAGACATCTGGGGCTTCTGTCCCTGCGAATCATCTTCCAAAGAATGGAAGATGCATTACAAAAACTGCTCAGCTCAACTGAGCAGATAAATACAGGAATGCCCTCATGGAAAATAACTTTAAAGAAGATATCCAAGCAGGTTCTTCATGCTCCAGCCATGCCCAGGGTCCAGGTAAGCCCAGTCCCTCACTGTGCCATGTGCACCTTGCTCAGTAGGCAAGTATGCTGCTACGAGGATCCTAGATGTTCATTGCTAGATGTTCACCACGGAATATCACTCAATCCGTTACCTTCCCCATCCCCTTCAGAGATGGGAGAGGAAGGCATGGTGAGACTGAGAAACCTCTCCAATTCATCACTGTCTGCCTCACAGAACCAGCTGACTTCAGAAGAGCCCATCCTCCTGGACAGACTGGGTTTAGGGCAAAGGTTAGACCTGGTTCTTATTTAACCTGGACGCCTGCACCCAACCCTGTCAACGGCCATCCCAGAATGTCCCAGCCACTCGTTCTCAACCAGCAAAGCACCAGAGAAGGGCTGCAGAGACAGCTGCCTGCCAGGATGGGGCTGGACTGAATTATCCCCGCAGCCACTGAGATATGGGTCAGCTCCCACAATTTGTCAGACAAGGAGAGGAAAGGAAGGTCAAAAAGAGCCTCCTGTGGGAAAGAAAGCCTGTTGTGTTTCTGCTCAGCCTAATCAGGACTTGATGTTGGAGAAAGATAGATGGGATAAATGAGCTCATAAATGGAAACGGATGGAAAAGCCAAGTTGTGCCTTTGCTCTCCAGCAGAATGGAAGAGATGCAACATGTGTTTGCTTTCACAGGCCCAAGAGGTTGCAGAAACCAGGTGGCAGAGAGTCATGTGGCCATTTATGGCCCAAGCACACCAAATACATTCCACCGAAGTCAGATGAAGTCCCTCCCCAGGTTGCATAGAAGCAACTCTGCCATATCAGATCCTCTCCAGGTTCTCCTCTGAACCGGAGCAGATCCCTGCAGTGCCTTGCCTTGTCCACACGAGTCACAAATGCTGCACCACCTGGGCTTCCCAGGAGGCGGACACAGAAGGCTTTTAGAGAGGAACTCTGGCAGCAACAGAGAGGTCAGGAGTAGTTACTGCTCCATCCAAACGGCTTCTTTCAAATGCGCTGTGAGTCTGCTCGCCCAGGATGGAGAGAGTTGAGATGGTACAGCGAGATGGGATCCAACAGTTAGTGATGAGTATGCTCCTCTGCCAGGTGCCGAGGAGTGTGAAAAACAGACCCCAGACACACGCAAGCATCATTGAGGCTACTCAGATAATTTTTTACAGGACAAGGAAAAAAAAGCCCATGAGAGCGCAGAGATTTTAGGCACGTAGATTTTTATCTGCGCATGTAGGGACATGGCTGTATCTAGTGACACTTTGGTTCAGTGCCTAAAACGCTGAGCCTCTGTCACTTGTGGGTGATACGGTTAAGATAAATATTTAACAAGGTTAGCGGAGCAGAACAAATGACTCCTCACAAATGAGATTATCCAATGAATTTAGCCGATATTTCTCCCAGCATATATCAGTTCCTGAAGGTGTTAGCTGTTTATAACAATATATTGAAGTATTTCAACATACAGTTTGTGGCATGTGGATTTTTTTGCAAATCACTTTTTTTTTTTTTTAAACAAACCATTGTTAGCAGTGAAATATTTGATTGTGGCATTGATTACTTTACTCTTGCAATATTCTGTCTAATCTTTGAATTAATCATGCCACAAACACTTCCTCAACCAAATTTTTACTTTTAAATGATCATCACAGTATGAACACTTGATAACTGCTAATGGATTTCATAGTCTAGACGAGGAAGCAGGAGGCAGGAGAAATGGGACAGATCTGTCCACTTAGACACTGAGACATCCTACACTGGGGTTGAACTCATCGCTTCACAGCTCCAAGCCCAACGCTGCCCAGGGATGCAGCTTTATCATTTACCGTAATATAAGTTAATACTTACAAATTAAAAAAATATTATAATTGAAGGAAACAGTTATTGGATACAGAATGATTGTTTGCAAATGTTGTGTTTTACAGCTCTACAGTTTACAAACTGTGCTTCTGAGTGGTTATTTCAGTTGTCAGAGGAAATTCTGTCAAAGTAAAATAAAATTTAAAATAAAACCTCTGTTTTACTTATCTGTTTATCTGTTTATAAACCCCAAACAATTTAAAATTGTCTGGATGAATGGGACTTGTGGAAGGTGAAAGGCATCAGGATGAGTTCACTGCTGTCAGAAAAGCAGCTGCAAGGTAGTGTAGTTGATGAAGTGCTTTCTCTCCACCCGGACACTTGCTTCTTAGACGGCCAAGTCTTAACGGTGTTAGAGTTGCATTTAAACATTTCCGAATGGGCTTTGATGTTCACACCTCACAGAGATGAACGCCTTGGAGAATACTTTTCCTGCTGCTGTTGTTTGGTTAGAGATAGGCTGAGCTTTAACAGCAAATCAGCAGCACATTGATTCCTCCCATCAAGATTTTCTTTGCAAAAGCAAGAGCTATGAGCTTTTAAAAATAGCTTAAGCACCTGAGGGCAGTGGCTCAAAGATTAAAACACTAGTAAACTCTCCTCCTGATAATTATAAACATTTTCTATTGTTGATCGAGCAGTATCTAGTTAATTGGTGTCCCAGTAAGCAGAAAGCCTCCTTAGCTGGGGAGACTGAGGGCAGACAAGAGCCCCGCATGCTGGCTGCTCCAAGCAACGGCCCACTTGCTCCCGTTACTGGGCGTGCACTGGGTGGTAGCTCTGGTAGGATCAGAGGTTCAGCATAGGGCATATGAGCAAAGTGTATGAGAGACGTTTTGGTCCACACCCTCGCTGGACTGGAAATTTTGCGATAAAGGTTCTTCTCATAAAACCTCTGGGAGGCCCTATTTGTTTTTAATACAATGGGACAGACACTCTGCTGCTATAAATCAGTGCAACTTCACTGACTTCCATTTAGACCAGCTGAGTGCGCAGTGTTAGACACAACCGCTTCATCCGAGGAACTGGGATCTCGTTCATTGCTTTGGCCTCTGGGCCCTCTGTCCTTTGTAAGAAAATCAAATCATTACCACATTGTTTGGGGGAATCCCTTTTTCAGCTTGTGACCATGAGGCTGGTAATAAAACTCCTTGGTCAAAAGCAGACCAAGAAAAGCAGAATAGGACAAACAATCAAAAAAGTTCCAGGTTTTGCTTCGCAACACAGAAATCCGCAATTTTATCTAAAAATCACGGTTTTCGAACTGAATGGATTCCTCCATTTGCAGAAGCCAGCAAACTCAAAGGAGCGCTTTCTGACATAAATTTCTCCATTTGCTTCATACAGATTCCCTGCCCCACACGTACAAACCAAGCAGCTCTTGTCAAATTACACCGCAAGTCCTGAAGTTTATATTCATTCCTGTTGATTTCAAACGATGCTTTGCCAGGAGGACTACAGGATTAGGCTTATCATTTTTATCTTCTGTAAAGTATAAAATACTTAATGAAATAGCGCCGACTCTCTCCAGCAAGATACCCTCAGGCTTACATAGCTGGGACCATGTCCCCTGTCAGTGGGACATTTCTATTTCCAAGGGGGCTGGTTACTGTAATTCTACCACAAATACCAAAAGTGCTTTTCTAAGCGAGGCCTTAGATACGGACATAGGACGTGCTTGCAATTTTAAAAGATTATCTCTGGCTTTTTCAAAGTTCAGGTGGAAAAAGACTTGCCGCTGCAGTTTGGATACCTGGTAATTTACTTTGCAGTTTGTTCTTGTTTATTTTTTTATGTGACTAGTAGGTGCACTGAGGGCTTGTTTGGAGCTTACTAGATGGGGCAAGGTATGCTGTGGGTTACTCTTTAATCCAATTGCACTTCTGTTTCTAATTCAGGTTGGAGAGATGTGAAAGAACAGCAGCAACGCTGTGAGACATCGAGCACCGAGTCGCTAAGCAAGCAGAAAGTAATGTTTGAAGACTGCAACCGACCTCTCTTGCTCATCAGCAACATCTTCTTGCAGCAAAATCTCCCTGAGACACAAGGGGGGAGCATCTGGACCCTCCTCACCATCTCGGCTGCATTCAGCCCTCACTGGCTTTACCTTGCAGAGCCGCTTTCTTTAAAGCTGGCTGGAACAGCTCGCTACCCTCGCCCCGACCTCTCCCGGGAGCTGGATGCCGCTTGGCATCACCCGGCCAGTCCCTCGACGTGCCTGGGCACACGCACCGGCAGTGCCACCGCAGTTCTCACGGACCCGCTGCCGCGGTGCCAGGGGCTGTTCTCGCCGTGGGCCTCGATCTGGACGCTGCGGCGTGCGAGAGCACGGCTGGCCCCATGCCGTGGAAAACCAGTGTGCCAAGCCAGCCCCTGCCAACGAGAGCCCCAACTGCCGGCTCCTCCGCACAGCCTCTCGGTGCCCCGGCTGCTGCCAAAAACACAGGGCAGCTGTTGTGTCATAACCTCATCGCAGCCCTCTTCACAAGAAATGTAAACTACTCGGAGCCTCAGGAAGAAAGAAAACATTCTCAGCTGACCTTTAAGGGAGGGGGATTGCCTCAGAAGAGCCAGTTTGGACACATCTCAAAGAGTTTGGGAAGCAAAACACCAGGCAAACAGCATTAGGCTACAGCAGCTTTGCATGACTCCAGTTCACGCTCAGAGCTGGAGGAGACCTGCTTAGCACCGTATCGTCCCTTCCCTTCCTATAACACCCTCATCTTCAAAAAGCACCATCTCAAGGCACAGGATAGACCTCTGACCACAGTCACAGCTGCTGAAAGCATTGGGGTCCCCACTAGCACACAGCAGAGAGATCTGAGAAGTTCCTGAGAAATCCATGTATTTTCTGGAAACTAGACTGCGGAGTACTGCTGGAAAATGGTGGTTTTCAGGTTCTTACTGAGAAAACAATTGCTTTGTGAAAAATTTCAAGCAAAATTGAATGGCTTTTTTTTTTTTTTTTTTTTCTTCTGGTGCTCTGTTTGGCACGTCTGAGCCACTGCAGCACGATCTAGAATATGGCTGTTTGTTTACTACAGTTTGAAACTGTGTCATAAAATACAAATTATGTGAGTAGCCTAGAAATGCACCAAGATTTCAGAGACAGAATTGCTCTGAGCCTTTTTATTGAATGAAACATCCATTTTCTCCCAGGCAGAAATCACAATAGTATCCATCATAAAAATGATCAATAAAGCACTGGGTTGCGACTCCTGCTGTCTAGTTTAATTTTGTTATTGAAATAATGGTTTCTCAGTGCATGGAATTTCCTGGGGATTAATAACAGACATCAGCATCACAACACACCCACCTCTTTGTGCTTCTTTTCTATTTCCACAAAGCACCCACTGCCTGGACCATAGGAACTAAAATTGCTTGTACCCAGCTGCCTATGCTATGACCATCCGAATCATCCGCAGGTGACACTGAGGAGCAAAAGCTGCCATCTATTTTGTGGGAACAATCTAGGTAGATTTCTGGGAAAGATTTCTGAGATAATGCTTTGGAGCCTGCCACATCTGACTCCTTATAGCACCAGGACAAATGGAGATGGGCTGCTTGCGTGGGAACCTACGCACCAAAGTCCATTTGTGAAAAACATTTTCAGTGCACAAATTTGTTGGGATTGCGGTGCTGACCTGAGGACAATTTGGGCACAGCAACTGCCTTGTTTTACCTTATATTTCTCTCTGTTGTTATTGTTTAAGTGAAAAATGGAAATAAGCACTGGGGTTTGTTGGTAACTAGCCTTAAAAATGCCCCACATTTGGGCAAATACATCCACAAATTGGATCATCTAGAAGGTTTAGTTTAAACTCCCTAGACCCATGACTGATGTACCTGGTGTCTTTTTTGACATTGCTTTGAGAAGTCATTTCTACACCTAGACAAGATTTTCCTGACAAAACTGTTTTCCTATTGAAAAACACTGTAGTGACAAAGCTAAACTGTTTACAGGAAAAGGGGTGTTCTGAAAAAAGTCCGTTCTCTAGCAGAAAAGTTTCAAAATTATCACAGAATCCTGTTTAGGGTTTTCCTCCATATAAAAGCTTTGACATCATCAGTTAGATAATTGCAAAAACTGGCGTAAAAACCCAAAATACATTCAAGATCAAAATCAAAGCTTCCATTAAATTAGCTAAGTGAATCGCTTAGCTGTTAGACTTAATTTTTAAATCCATGAATGCTTGGCATTCAACGGCTTGTTTTCTGGAAGGGTGGAAACGGGAGCTTGCAGACGGGCAACAATTTGCTCAGTGCTGGACAATTAGTGCGGACACATGAGTAAAGACATTGCCTTGCACAAAAACAAGTCAGTGGGAATTTCCACTGGTGGTCTCGCCGGGCATGGGTTTGGCACTGTAATCCTGATCCTTCCGGAAATCCACGGCAGTCTTGTCCCTGGCTATGCTCGATTTGGGATTAACCTTTTAATGGCTGCTCGTACCTTTGGGTGTGTGGCAGTCTGAATGCTGGAATTCTGTGTCTCAACCACACAAACACTGCAGTGACCTTGGAAAAATATTGCTCACCCTCCCATGATCTTCCTAGCAGATGAGAAACCGGAGCTTGGAACTGCTCCCCCCCACCCCCTCTTGTTGTTCAGTTTGTGAATTTTATTAGCTGTCAACGTGTCAAACTTCCACTTAGCTGGACAGCTGCGTGATCAGCGAGGCTCAGGCCTGCCAATAAAGTTTAACAGAGCTATCAGCTTTTCACGTGGAAGAGATTATGGTACGTGAATACTCAGGTATCAGAGAGAATGAATGAGACTTGGGTAAGTTCACCTTTCACATGGCGAAGCAAAGAGAGGTGAGGAGGAGGCAGAAGCAAAGAGATAGACAGTCTCGCTTATTTTTGTTCAGTGCTGGTGGAGTGATTATCAAAATGGGATCCTAGCGCAGGGATGTTGTATATACACGGCACAGCAACACCTGAGCTGTGATTCAGAGACTTGGCCGTGAGCTGGGGATTGTCCAGCCGTGGCTGCGCAGCACACAAGTGGCACTGAGATCCAGAAGAAGGATGAAGCAATGACCAGACACCGAGGAGCAGTGAAGGCTGCTCTCAAGTCTCTTTTGTGACTATGGAGCACAACATACTTTTCATACATCTGCCTCCCATTTTATATGTTAACATGATAAGCTTCTGCGGACAAGATAGGTAGGTAGATGTTGGCATGGTCCTTAACGCCCAGAAACCCTGATCTCAGCTGGCCTTAGCATTATTACAGCTATCTTTAATCCAAAGCACATCTCTTGGCCTTAAAACTTCTGTTGAGACAAGAGTAAGACACTAAGGTGGTAGAAGATTCCCTGCTGGATGGGTACATGTGTGGATGTGTGTGTGGCTTTTATTTTTTTTTTTTTCTCCACAAGAACTTGATTGACTAATGTTTGTAGATCCTGAGAGCCAGTAAAAGATCTACTCTGATATCCAGAAAATTTTACAAGGGGCGGCAGGCTTAAAAGTGGTGGGAAGAAGCTGACTCTGCCAGGATGTCGGAATGAGAAAGCCATCAGGAATGTGCCTCAGAGAACAGCTGCTACTAGAGCCCTGGCAGCAACCTCCACACAAGCTGCCTGGGAGCAAGTAGAGGGATTCGGAGATCACAGCTTGAGACAAGGGAAAGGTTCCATTTATTTATTTATTTAGCTTTCCCTTTCTCTGCTTTCGCCTCCCTCCTTTCTCCCAGCCTTGTCACAGTGAGGTCAGAGAGCCTTGGAAAAGAGAGAACCTGCCTGTGGTTTTTCACTGCCTGGCACTTCAGGGCTTTTCCCTCCCTCCCCAGCATGCCCTCATGTAACACAGGTTTCTCTCACCCCATAAAAAGATGCTACCTAAACTCTGGTCTCCCTCGAAACTCCTTTTGTTAGTTTGCTTCCTGCAGAAACATCTGGTTTTATTCCCCCCGTAATATCTTATGTTCATCCACACAAATAAGAGCTTAAGGAACAGAATCTGCAAAATAGAAATAGAATTCATATGTTCCAGCTTTGGTAGCTTGGTCGCCTAAATTAGCCACTTTCCCAAGCTCCATCTATGAAGCAAATTAACACTGTTACTGTTGAACACTCTGGCATGGTCTTTTGGCTGAGATGAAAACTAGAATCGGTTTAAAGTTTTCTAGATCCTTTTTGCAGTCTTCATAGCCAAACCCTGAGTGTTGATGGATTCAGGAAAATCCAGTACCTCTCAAGAGGAAGCTGGAGGGAGGCGAGAGGGCATCTGCTGCAGTGCTGTGACTGGCTTAGCACTTCTTTGGGAAAGGCGGCTAATGGGAAAAACCCTTCACCAGCGAATGTCCCAGGTGCGGGGGGAAATATCCGTTCCCAGACAGCTGGGAGAAAACAGCAAAAACTTTTGGTGGTTTTGACTTCTGAGTGAGCACATCAAGCTCATTATCCTGAGAACCGCAGAACAAAAAAAAAAAAAAAAAAAAAAAAGCAAAAAAAAAAAAAAGCAGCCTGTTTTGTTTCGGAGGAGCTGGTTAATTGACTGAGTGTTTCCTTTTCACAAGCCTGGAGTACTCTTTCCCTCCTCCCTCGGTGCCCGCAATCCAGCTCTCCGCTGCGTGCACAGACCCCTGTGCTTAGCGTGAAACCTAATCGCGCTGCCCACACGAGGACGGACTGCTGGGGTCTCCATTTCACTTCTCTAACCCAGCACAATCCCCGATCCCTCCCCCTTTCCTTCCCGTTCCCCAAGGGACTCTATTATACCCCCCGATCTGTTCACACTCCTTATCCCTCTGCGTGTTTGCACACACTGCTGACCCAGCCTTTATCTGGAAGACATAAGGGTCTCTGTGTGGAGTTCCCACTAGGGCTATTAATCGTGTAGATGTCAGAGACCCCCGGCTCCAAACCCTCCCTTCCTGCTCCTCCCCTCTTCTTCCCTCCCCCCGCCCTTTTTGTGTTCTCTGGAGATCGGGGGGAAAAAAAAGTTTTCTGAAAATTCACACACAGAACTTGCAAACTTCGCAAAATATGATCCGGTCCCCTGGGCAAGGTTGGTAAATGGTGTGATTTCTTCTAAAACACCAAATACAAACATACACACACACTGCTTCCTTCTCGGCAAATGGAGGAATTTCCTCCACTGAAAACAGAGAGCTAAGTGCCTTGCCAAGTCAGGGCAAGTTTGGCTCCTGGTCCCAACCTGGATGGAAACCCTCCAGCTGGTACCTCTGCAACGGGCCAAATCCAAGGGGCGTATCTGCAAACGTGGGAATCTGCACAACTGGATGAAGTCTCAGATCTTTGTGGATGTGGCTCCGGAGAAGCGCATCCACGTTACCACCTTTCAACACCCTCATCCTTGGCACTACCATCCCCTTCCCCAAGACAAACAAGAAGCTGTGCCCCCCGGCTGACTTGCCACGCACTGGCTCCAGTCCTTACCTGAACTCGGGCCTCGGTGAGCTTGGTTCTCTGAGCTAGCTCCTCCCGTGTGTAGATGTCTGGGTAGTGGGTTCTCTCAAAGGCCTTCTCCAGCTCCTCCAGCTGCTCAGCGGTGAAAGTGGTTCGGCTGCGGCGTTGCTTGCGCTTCAGAGGCAGGTCTGGTTCGGACTCGACGTCGGAGCCTTCGTCCAGCCTGTTACCTGCGGCGGGAGAGAAATGGGAGCTGAGGCTCGCGTGGTGAAAAGCCACGGGACAACGGCTGTTGGAAGAGTTAAGCAGCCCAGCAAAGTAATCTCAGATCTACCGTGATGGTGTCCATCAAAACAAATATTCCGTCCATGTATAATAAATACATCCACCAGTTTTCTACTATTTCTGTAGTTTCCTGGTACTTTTTTTCCCCCACTTTGTAAAACTCCCACCTATCAAAATCAGAACTGTTTGCAGGAAAGGGATGGTTCAAAGTCCACTGCTGAAACTGTTATACCGAAAGAACTTCCAGTGGTAGACTTGGGTTATTTTAAGAAATTCCTATGTTTTTTTTAAATGACTGTTTCAGAGTTGCACATTTTACACTGAAGCTCAAATGAGCGCATTAAAAAATTCAGTGCACGATGCTTTGATTTGTGCAGCCTGATTTCCTCTTGTGTTTTGCCAAGTATCAGTGTTTGAGATTTCAATTTTTTTTAAACCACCTCTGGAACAAAAAGAAGAAATATTAGGAATTTCTACAGCTGGGAAAGATATTTCCAACTCCAACTAACCTCTGGGCTGGGCTGCCCACAGGATACAGTCCCTCTTCTCTTACTTTCCAAATTTCAGCAGGAGCTCTGCGCAAGGCCAGACTCCCACAGCATTAAGATGCCATTAAAGTCCTTCACCAATGTCTAACGAGTCACCTCCTTCCTCCACCTTCGCTTGCCTCAGATCTCTGCCCTTCCCTTCTCCCTGTCTTGACCCCGGCACCACATCTATTGCCTCCTGAGGCCCTTGTTAAACGCAAATAAGTATAACTGAAATAAGTAAGCCCAGTTTTGCTCTTTTTTTTCCCCATGTGGAGATAAAGCAGAAGGCATTGCATTGATATTCACCAAGTCTACAGTCAGACTCAGCAGATTTTAGAGAAGCTGCACCAAGAACAGAGTTAGCGGTGACCCCAGTGTTCACCAGAGGCCTCTTGAGGAGCAAAGCTTGGGTTTCAAAGACGTACAATATGCAGGTTATCAGTTCCCCGTGGTGTAGATGTTGATGTATTGAGGATCTCAGCCAGGCCAAAACGTTATGTCTGCCTTTGGGACAGTGAAAAATGTGCCACTGGTTCACGGCAGCAGAGAAGGAAGAATATGATATATTTTTCAGCTAGGTGAGAGATCTGGCCTCTGCTGCACCTTTTACTTCTCTGTCATGAAACTAGAACACTCATTAAATGTGCACTCGTTTTTTTTTTCTCTACCAAGCTTGGCTGCTGTCTTTCTGAATAACTGCACAGACAGACTCCGGGCCAGAATCTGCTTAAACACTGTGCTCACGGAGAAATGTTTTTTCTTTTGAGAAAACCTTTGCCAGTTTAGGATTTAAGCAGGACTTACATATGCTTATCTTGACGATAAAGTTCCCTAAAGTTACTAACGGTGTTTTTCAGTCCTCCCTTTTTGTTCAGCTCCTATACTATCATTATCCAAAAATTTGCCTTTTTTCTCTCCAGAGCTGGGAACTGCAGCTGTGACTTCCCCAACAGCTGCTCGAGAGTGGTGGCAGTTTGAGGAGTATGAGACAAATATCCCATCGGAGCTCACTTGTTTATACTGAGATCACCACAAAATACCATTGCATTCAGCTTGCTGCAACGCAAAAATGCTTTTATGTCTTGGGGCTTCACAGGGAGGCTGCAGTGTCAGAACTCAGCTAACCACAGTTGTGCTGGAGACAGGGAAACTGCTGCAGAGAAGGTGGTGGGTTGTTTTGGAGTCGAACACATCACCTTAAGAGGTTTTCCCTTCTTCTAGTTCTAGTTTACTAACACACAGGGTCTTTACATGTGTTCATCTTTTTAAATCAAGAACTTTTTTTTTTTTTTTCTCACTGAAGTAATTTTAAAGACAGTTTCACCATACATAGCAGAAATTTGTTACTAAACTAGCTTTTTGGTTATGTCCATTTTCAGGGAAGGTTTAAAGTCTCAAGCGGTGTAAAAGGAACATCTGTACTTGAAAATAACATCCCTCTACATCTGGGTCCCAGATGATTCGGGGCAGGTAGAAGCACATCTGGACCTCGGAATACCATGCTGTGCAAAAGCACATCTGGAAACCTATAGCATACAGTAAATTTCTTTAAGTTATTCACTTAAGTCACTGACTATTTTTGGTTTAATTTGTATCTTTTCTGGAAATACTTGATATGAAGTAAAATAAGAACGGACGTGCGTTTTGGTCCAGGATGTGAGAGAGCCAGTATGAGAAAGGGGAAGGAAAATATACTAAGTTAAATGTCATTTAACTCTGCAGCCGACCATATTTCTTTCTAGTAAATACACATTTCTGTATAGTTAGTATGCATGCTTAGGAACGACTTTCAGCCTGTGAGCTCTTTTAAGCCAGGAATTGTCATTTGTGGCATGTTTCATGCCTGGTGCAACAAAGACCCAACCTGCCTGGCAAGAATGGTGACAGCAATGTCAAAAATGACATCTTTAAGATCTAAATCTCTTGGCTACTTGATAGCCGTCTTGTAACATCTGCCTACAGCTTGCCCACTTGCTTGGTCCAAATGCTTGCATAGTATACAACAAACCTGAGATCCAGCATCTCCCCAAGTGAGGAAAAAAATGTCTAGAAAATTTTTTTTTTTTTTTTTTTTTTTTTTTTTTCTGCAAAAGCCTAGAAGGGAAAACAGCCAGATTTTCTTAACTACTTTATGCTCTTAATTAAGGATCCCTGGTTTGGCCACAAAGTTTTGGGAGAGGAAAACTGACTGTCATGAGTAACAATCTGTTGTATTCAGGGCAGCCTGGTGACTGTGCTGGCCATCACGCTGGCTACAGGGTTAAAAGGGTGGAGAGCCAAACCTTGCCACATAAACTGATGTAACACTTTCTCACTGCAAGTCTCCAAAACAGCTCCCGACTGGCATTATCTCCATTTTACAACCGTGGCAGGGATGACAGAAGTCACCCACCTACGGTCACCCTGTGAGTCAGGAGCAAAGCTGGGAAAAGAAGCCACAGCTCCTCGTGCCAAGTCCAAGGCTCCAACAACCCGACTACAAAGATGAAACCAAGAGAGCAAGAAAAATCCCAGGGTATGTCTGGAACCAGCTGGTCTTGGTACGATGCAGCTGCTGCTGTCAGACACAGGTTCATTAAATAATATAGAAAGTCTTTCAGCTGAGACAGGCTGCAGTACAAGCCTATTATCTAATGCATCCCCTATGACCAGGGGACAGTCTCCCTTACCTGCCTAAGATGCAACTCAAGGATCTAACAGGTCTTTTCCTGTTAAACAGCTGAAATCTGCTGGACAAACAACTGCTGTAATCTCCACAAAGTTTCTGTGCAATTAGAAGCTTTACCAAGCTGCAGGAGTAACTCAAGGAGAGTCCCTCTCTAGGCAAGTCCAGGGGGAGTCATCCAAACCTTGAATGCTTCATTTTTTTGCTCCACATCCCTCTGTGAAAAATGGATGTGTAGCCCTGCCAGCAGCATGAGCAGGGGGTGAATCCTGGTTTGCAGCCTCCAGCACAACGGGTCTATTGCTGTAGAAATAATCATTAGCATGCACTGGTAGCATTTTACACTTACTCAGCACGGACAGCAATGAACACCCTGTAAATACGAAGGTGGAGAAATATCTCGCAGCAGCTTCTTGTGTGGCTTACCAATCATTAGTTGTGATGAAGGATGGGAAACAGCTAGCTGTCCGATACGCAGCTCCCCTAGGATATCATACTGGCTAAAGATTGACAGAAAAGAACAGAATGGAGGGAAAAATCTCATGGGAGGACAAGTCAGAGAAAAGGAAAAATTAAGAGAAAAGTGTGCACGTTACAGGACACACACACTGATCCCACTATTTTTTTTTTTTTAAGAGCGATTCCATCTTTATTATTTAGCATAACTGCTCTGTAGATCAGAAAGAAAAAAGGCAAACTGCTCAAATCTCTGCTTTGCAGTACTCTTAGAAATAGACAAAGGCTTCATTATGGGGATGAAAGCAAGTTTGCCAGTGTGAAAACTCATGAGCTCTTCCCTCTGCTCAGAGGGGGTTATTCAGGCACCTTCTTGGAGCAGAGATACCACACAGCTCATGCAAAGGGGGGACATGACCCTGTGAAGGGACTTGCTGAAGGTTTCTGTGGACCACTATCAAGTCCCACATTTTTAAGGAGGTTGAGCTGGGAAAACTGAATAAACCAAAATGGTTCTTTCTCCCCGCAGAAATGAGCACAGCCAGAGCGTGCGCACAGGAGTGTGTGCAGGATGGCATAGGAAAGGTGACAAATATAAGCCTGGGCTTGTTCTGGGACCCATTCTAGCATGAGGAAACGTGTAAATTATGGCCCCCACACTCACATTCCTGAATAATGCTGCCATTTCAGGTTGGGGTACAATTAGCAAGAGCTGGGAAGAGCTCTCTGGAGGGGTTTGAAAGGAATGGAAGTGGACTGGACCTTGAGGAAGGAACAAGAAAAACCCTCTGTAATTATGGACTGGATGTGTCCTCCCTCTCCCCATTCCCTTCACTCCTCTATTTCCCTTCCTCCCCCTTCGCCTTTCTCCTCTCCACCTCCATTCACTGCTTCTGGGGGCCTCTTAGCCCTGGAGTTAAATTAATCAACAGGATTAGGTGGAATCGGCCACAACAAGACCCTCCAGGCTCAGACTGAGCCCTTGATGCTCTACAAGGACCTGCTGCCTTGTCTTGAAGCACCTTGGTGCCGTCTGGAAGGATTGGCAGACAGGACCAGACATGAAAACGCATTCATTAAATTGGGGATCGGATTTTGTTAGAGGGTAAAGGGGAGCTGCACATTTTCTCCTTCAGTATTTCTCATCTCATTTCCTCTCTTTCTCTCTTGCTTCCAGCTGCACCATCCTAAAAATTAAATGTGTGTTGGAGGGGAGAGATGAAGAGGGGGGAAGGGAATGGTTTTGTGAATGGCTTAGCTGTAACTGCACCTTTTGTGCTGCAATTGGCTTCAGCAAACTCACCCATATACTGCTGGAGCAACAGCGATGCTCCACAAAACCAGATCTAGAAGTGACTGGCTGGGAAACTAATGCAGCCACAGGGGAACTTGGATTTAATAGCAAGAGAGAAATAAGAAAATCACTTTGAAGGTACCAACAAGATCTGAGCACCCACATGTTACAGCCCCACACCAGGTGTCCCCCCCCCTTCTTCACAACACTCTCCATGCACCAAAGGTGTCGTGCTTGGTGGCCCCAACAGCTACCCCTGCATGAACACGCACACACACATCTTTCTGGTCCCATGTGAACTTCAGGTACAATTAAAGAGTCTCTTAATGACCTTGAAAAGGGCAGGCTTTGCCTGGCATACGATGATTTTGCTGCCTGCCATTGCCTTAATAAATGGAACCACACTGACATGAGACAGTGAGGAAGTACCTATCTCACAGGTGAAAATATCTCCTGGTTGCAGGTACTTTGTCATGAGGGCCTGAAATAATAAGATATATTATAGGTGAGATCCTTGCCGTAGGTCTCGGGTACAGTACATCTGTGGAGCACTTTCTGCTCCCCCAGAAGGATGTGGGATGAACAAGGATCACCAAGACACAGCCGTTTGTTCACAGAGCATGTCTTCTGTGCTGGACCTGCAGTCAACAGCTTCAGAAGCAAAAGCTGAAACTCTCTCTGACTTCTTAGCATCTGCCTTTCCCTCTGGCAGAAAGCAAACAAAACCTATCAAAATGCAAACAAGACTATGACAAGCCTGAGAGAAGGGCGACGCCGCGGCGGCATCGCAAGCACAAAATTGTATTGCCTTCATTTTTCTTTCCAACATGAAAACCAGAACACCCTTTTCTCTCTCTTCTTGGAAAATGATGAAGTCCTGAGTTCACAATGAGAGAGAGGTGCATACATGTGCGCAGAAACCCCCCCACTCACCTCCAAACCTATTCAGCAGCAGTTAGGACTGCAAAGGGGGACAGAGGTGTTTCAAATTCATCTCTTGCCCCCCTTCCCCTGTCCAAGCACATTCCCAGACACAAAAAACCAATAATCGACACAGCACATACAATAAAGCTTGGGTTTCCCCCTCCCTCCCCTTTCCAACCTGTAAACTCCCCATTCTCCAGCATTTGCTCGTGCCTGCGCAGCTGTATTACAGTTTAACATAGTTTAGAGGGCTGTGGTGTGGAGCAGTGGCAGAAAACGAATCACATAATAGTTGATATGCGTTTTAATCAAGTAATTCAGCCCAAGCAGAATGATAGTGCCTGTTGGTGGGGTGCCCTTGAATACCAAACAGACCGGGTAGCAGGCCTAGGAAAATGAAAAAGTCATTTACAGCTCAGCTGGGGACTGCAGTGTTCAGCAAAGCATTAGTGTTTTTTTTTTTTTTTTTTTTTTTTTTTTTTGTGCAGGCACTGAACTGACCAGCTGTAACCAAACCACAGACTGAGGTAATGTCCATTATGGGCTTTACAACCTGGAAATAATACTCACAGTGGAGCTGATGCTCCTGAACGGGGAGGCAGAGACAGTGTGTGTGTGTGTCTGGGGTGAATATAGGAAAGGAGAGGAGTGTCAAAGAGAGAGGTGTTTCACAGCTGGACAATTCCCTCATCATGTCAAGTTCTCTACTGAATGAGCAAGATGATATGTAGAAGGAGAAGCTGTAGGAAGGAGGGAGAAAGGAAAGTTGGAGGCTTAATGGATGAAAAGGGAGTGCATCAAAAGGCACCCAAATGCGTGCAACTCCCCACACGTGGAGGGACCACAGTGAGAATCACACAATCTGTTCTGGCTTGGAACGAGGGATCTGAGGATTTCTCCAGGTCTGAATGCCAAAGATTCAGCTGGGAGGAGCCCCACATTCACATGCTGGCCTTGAAGCCTCAAAGGTGGTGCGATGTGTCAACCTGCACCTGGTTCTGGCTGTCCTGCTTCCCTGAGCACTCACCTCAAAGTTACTTTCCTCCCAGATTTGCCAGAATTTGCCTCCTAACTCATGGATTAGTTTGGGGATTTTAAGAAAACGCCTGCACAGGAGTATCTCACCTGGCACTTGGCCTTGAAATACATATATGCCTTGAAATGAAAGAATATAAATTTGTCTTTGCTTAGAGTGCCAGTTTGGGGTGCAGAAAGGTCCAAAATTCCCCTCCAGTTTCCACTCTAAAAATCTCTACTTCTCCTTGAACGCCTTCTGGGCTCAGTTCTAGCCAGGTTCATAGGCACAACTGCAATTGGAGCACTACAAGATTTTGGAAAGAGAAAACTAGAGAGACCCTGTTTTCCTTGGAACTGTTATCCACTGCCAAAAGCCTCTTGCCAATACGAGAACTTGCACTGAGTGAAGACATATCCAACAGCTCTCTCTGCATTCCTCTCGAGCAATTGCAGCCATTCCAGGTAACTCCGTTCAGGTTGGGAACGTACCTTTGTCTTGAAGCTGGAAGCTAAACTAGATGAAGGCTTTTCCAAGCCCACGAAGGAGAAGGAATTGCATCTCTAACCACATGCTCTTTCATAATCCATGCCACACATATAGACCAAGCAAACTCCGTTGCTGATGAACAGTGCAGTTCTGGTAAAAGCCAAGAAGCTGTACTCATTTATCTTGGTGGAGGGATCTGGCCCCGGAGGCTCCATCTACTCTGCATGTGAAAGTAGTAAGAGACATCAGGGCCCCAGCAAATCCCAACGCAAATCAGGGTCTGGCAGCGTAGGTACCAGCTGCAGTGCCCCCATGCAAAGACACATGGTCACAAAAAACACAACATATTCTGTTCCTTGCGAGTAGTGAACAAAACCAAATCATCCAGAACATTTGGAGGAAGATAGGGAGGGAGGGAGGGCGAAAGAGAGCCTACGTCTCCCACAGCCTTTGTTAATTCCCAGCACTGGCCTGAACATAAACAGATGGAATATCCATCAACTCCAGTCGTCTTTTCTTTTCTTTCAACTTTTTTCTAGTTCTCGCCTCCCTGCCCCCTCCACCCCTAACACTCTTTCTTCTGGCTTTTGTTTGGCCTTTTAAAGAACCCCGAGGTAATGAGGCCTGCCCCAACTCCCCAGCACATCTGTGAAGTCCATAAAAGGCCCCTTTTTCACTTCAATATTCATAGCCGCGTGCTTGTGGCAGGCGCAGGATCCAGCGGAGGGCTGCACGAGAGGGACCGCAGGGGCTTGCTGGCTCCTCTACTTGAATTGAAACGATGTAGTTAGAGAGGCATCAATAGTGCTCCCAAAACTGGAAAGCAAAGGGAGACCAGCTGGGATACAGGGGGAATAAAGAGGCAGGGAGAAGAAAAGGTCTGTTCACTTTCTCTGGAGTTTTCCCTCTTTTTGCTTTCTTCCCTTTTCAGCTTCATCTCTCCAGTTCCCTTAAAACAAATCTCGCATAGACATAGGGAAGTTGATGAAGCAGCACAAACACGTCCCACGCAAGGGTCTGAGCTGCACAGCACAGAAGGACTGGGCACAGGTACCCAGGCTGCTGGAAGCCTGATAGTATTAAGGATGGGAGATCTGATCCTTTGGTAACTGCCTTGATTTACAAGTTAAAGCAGCAGGTAAACCCAAGACAGATTACCTGGGCAGCAGTGTACAAAGTCAGACCCTTTATCCAGGCAAGAAAGACTAGTGTGTATATGGTACCTGGGGTTGAGAAAACAGTAGGTGACTGACCAAAGGGTAAAATTAAATGTATGTGTGTAGCTCGGTACTCTGTTTTGTTTCAGCACCGTTCCCGGCAGAGGCACTTAGCGCTTGCCAGGGGCAGCGATGTGCCGCGGCCCCAACTCAGCAAGCAGCCTCTCTCCCCAGTGCTCAGCTTGAGGCCCTGACTCTCACCCACTTAAGTTCATGCCATGCCTCGACCAGGTTGAAGCTCCAGCTAGGGGCCAAGGAGATGCAGGGAAACCCCAGCGATGCCCAGCTTGCTGTAATCCCACTCGTTGTGCTCCAGCTGTGCCCACTTCTCCCCAGCAGCAAGCGTACATAACATCACAGCCACTCTAGTAAGGGGGTGAACCTCCAGGAGCCTGTTACAGCAGTTTGCCTCCTCATTCTGAGCACAATACAATATCTAACCGCTCCCCACGTGCGTTACGACCACCCTCCGAGGGTGCCTGGAGGTACAAATACCGTAATAGAAAAGACACTGTACTTATTCAAACACCTTTGTGAAAATAACACTCAGATCCACAGGAGAGAGACTCAGAACTGACCCCAGCCAGATGACAGGCACCTCTGGGCAATTTTGCCCTTATACCTCTGTTTTCATCTTGAGAAACATGTGTGCTTCTACTCCAGACCCAATCCCCCATCCTTAATCTACGCCAGGACTTTTTACTTAGACATTTCCCCACTGTCTGAGCAGAAGCACCGCAGCTACGTCTCAGATGCTGGTGATACCTAAGCAAAAGTTACCTTTTTCCAGATCTGGGCTGGATTCCACTTGGTGTAACGTGTTCATCAGCACGTCACGTATGCACAGACGTGCCATCTCAGATGTCTAGCGTCCTAGCGAGACGCACAAATCCAGGTTTTACAGTTTCTCGTCTGTGACAACCTCTGCTCCCCCTGGCTTCGTCCCAGCATGGCTCTGCTCATGTACTTGAAGTACTGCCACCCCTTCTGTTCCAGTTCTGGGCCCCACGCATTCTGCCAGCACATCTCAATCTTGGCCGATAGCTGCCTCGCTATTCTTACCCTGGGGTCCCTGCACAGCTCCATCATCGCTCCTCCATCCCAATTTGCAACACCCTCTTTTATTTTCATCCCAAACCCCTATATAGCTCTGCCAACGGCCCTTAATCTTGTCCTGTAGTTCCTCTGCTGTTCCAGCCCTGGGCCTCCCTGGCTGGATACATCAAGTTAAAGACCTTTCAATATAAGACTCTTTCAGGAAAGATAAACAAATTTAACCTCATAAACCTTTCCCAATCCTGAAAAACCAGCCCGTGAGAATGAGGCACCAGAGACCACTTAACCACACATGAGAAACACATTCCTCCTGCTGTTTGCAAGCCCTGCTTCATTTATCTGAATGTCAGACCGACCGCCCGAAGCCAAGAGGTGTGCGAGAGCGGGCACGAGCAACCACTTCACTCCCTTTACTTTGTCCTCTACCGTGTCTGTGAAAACAGAGGGATGCAGCAAAAGCTGTTAAGGCAGTTGTCCTTGGAGAACATCTGATTCTTTTTCCCTTCTTCCTTCTTCAGAACATCTGATTCCTTCCCCTTCCTGTGTCCTTATGCTTGTTTATTTTAATACATACACACAATATATACACATACACATGTGTGTGTATATATACATACATCCTCTCTTGCTTTCCTGCTCTCTCTACTGCGCTCCTGCCGGCTCTTCAGTCTTCCTCTTCGTATTTACGCCCCTCCCCTGCCTACTTTTCTCCACAAATGCTCACAGCTTTACATTAATTTCAGCCCACGGAGAAAACACCAAAGTACATGACTGTAAAGAGCTCTGGGTGAAAAGGACCCGCAAGCAGAGCGTGTCCCTCGTCAAGTTGGCCAACAGCAACTCTGGCTGCTGCTGAAAATGTGTTGAGAAGCTGGACTGTGACATTCGCCTGCAATTGAACCCCTCTGCTTGTCTCTGCTGCTCTCTGCTAGTCGAGCCCGGAGAAGAAAGAGAAGAAAGAAAAGTATAGGGAGGAGAGAATGCAAGTGACAGAAAGAAGGATTGAATGAAGGAGTGAAAAGAAAGAAAGATATCCCTGCGCCGCTTGGTCCTTTATCAGCCCTGTCATCTGGTGCAGGGCCCTGTTCGCATTGTCTCACCTTGGACAAAACAAAAAGGCGTTTTTGTGCAGATTCCTTTAGAGCTGCCAGAGCCCGCACCTTAGGGGGTCGCTAAAGGCTGAATGTGCAGCTGACAGCCCCGCACAGCCCGATGTGATATCAATAAACTCCGACACGTCAACTCTTCAGCACAGCTCATGTGGAAGGTACGGCTTGAATATTAAAACCTCCAGCGGCCGGGAAATAAGCTTGGGGTGGAGAGGGGGGAGGAGGTGGCTCAGAGCAAGATGAGGTCGATGAGTGAGGGGGCTGCGCTAGCATAAGCCAGGGGCAAGGCAGCCAAAAAAAGAGACACCGTTACCGACCTGCTACCTCCTGTCTCAGGAACTGTCCAGTGTCTTTTTGCTTTTATTCTTGAGCGCCAGCGAGGACAAGAGGCACACAGGCTTCTGCGATGGCTTCCACTATGGGTCCTGGGATGGGGATTTTCTCTGAGAACTAAACTGGACAGGAGGCCAACAGGCAAATCAGAACTGGTGCTCACCTGCTTGATACTACAGCCTACCTCCTGCTTGGCGGACATTTGCTTCAGGACAGGCGTAGCGTATGCACATGTGAGCAAATAGCCTACCTCTTCATGCCGCTGCTCACTCTATGATGGTGCTCAAAGGCATCCATCAGTGACACAGCCTCAGCTCTGCTGCCAGCAAACCTTCCAGCCCAGAGTGACAAACCAAGCAACAGAAGTGCCTGTTTTGCTGATGGGACACTGAAGCCCAGTAGCAATTTTATTTTTTTTTTTGGCCACTTCTGACACTTTAGCAAGATGCTTTCCCAGAAGAGCAAGCACAGCATCATGACAGCATACTGGTGAGCTTTAATGCCTTTTAGCACTGGTTACAAAATGTTTTCCTCTGCTGACAGTTTCCATCACTAGGTTCCAGAGTGAACATGCCCAGCTGAAATAAAAGAGGTAAGCTCACTCCATGAGAACTGAACTGTGTTAAGCTCAGAAGCAAGCCAGGCTCTCTGAAGACCACATAATGTCCACAGCCTTCGCTTCCACTCAGATCACAGCTCTGAATTTTATTTTTTGCGATAAAGTTTAGAATATATTTTGCCCAGATTAAATACTTGGAGTCTCAGATGCCAATTCCTCTAAAGGGCCGGGGGGGAGGCCAATCCCACCACCAGAACTGTGCTGAACGCACCCTTTAGCCCTGATGAAGGCAGGACACAACCATCACATGAGGCCATGATCGAGACAGAAGTTTCAAAGTCTCCAGCCCTATAGAGGAGTTTTTTCAGGAGGCAGATAGCTATATATTCATGATATTCTGTGGATTTTATCTGCCAAATATTTCTCGGGATATATGACTTCATTCTTTAGGTATTCTAAAATGTAACAAGGGATCTTTCAGGAGTTCGCGATGATCTCTTTCCCTCTTGGATTGTGATCTTACGAGGCAACTGTGCCCTGAAAGACACACAGCATAAACTGAAACCTTTCACAACTACTTTTTTCTTAGGAATTCAAGATAAGGAGCAAAGTCAAAAACATTTCCCACCATCATTAAACCAGAACGATGTGTGAGCAGAGCTCTGCTCTTACCAGATGGAGAGACTGAGTATGTGCGGAACAACGTTCTAGCCTGTCAGTCACAGATGGGAACAGGTATTTCTGCCACTAGATCTATTTTGGTTAGAACTGTGCAGTTCTTGAGTTTTCCAGTTTGACAGTCCAATCCCCCAAACACAAGGCGGTGAGAGTGTTTCAGAATAGCCCTAAATAATTTCTGTCTGACTGGGCTGGTTGTTTTTGTT
Organism: Athene cunicularia; assembly: GCF_003259725.1. NCBI lineage: Eukaryota > Metazoa > Chordata > Aves > Strigiformes > Strigidae > Athene > Athene cunicularia. The sequence continues at coordinate 1,844,078 of NW_020799127.1, read as the reverse complement.
TTGTTTTGTTTTGTTTTAATAAAGAACCAAAAAATTTTCATCTAAGGTAGTAGAAACATTTCAGCTTGATCTGAAATGAAAAACCTTGCTTTGTTTTCAAGTTATTTGATTATATATTTTTTCTATGAGGAAGTAGCTTCATTTCAGCATGAAGCTGCGATTTGAGAAGACTTTGAAAACCCTTTGTATTTTTTGATTCCCCTTCTGTGTGTGGCCAGTGGCCCTGGGATCTTTGCAGAGGCCTTTTAGTCTTGGTTGAGCTCAGTTTTGACCATCAAGAGATCCAAGGGCTGGTGTTGTGTTGTCTAGAGATGTGATGTCTCTAACATCAGACTGTTGGTTCCTCTGTGACTACTGCTGTGCCCAAGGGAGAGGATCTGTGTGTCTGGCTCTCTGGGACCTGCACAGACACATACAGTCTTCTGTGGCATGAGCTGATTTCTGGCAGTCAAGCCAGAGAGGTGGCAGCATGTGAAATGTATCTCATGAGCTACACGTAGGACCAGCACTAGTAGCTAACAAAAACAGATTCTGAGCAAAATCAGCAAATAAAATAGATACTAATGGCTCTCACTCAAAAAAAAAAAAAAAAAAAAAAAAAAAAAAAAAAAAAAAAAAAGTCAGAAACCCAAATAAACCTCCTTGAAAACCAAGCAGTGAAGTGTTGCAAGAAGAAAATTCTCACCCTCAGCTTGAACAGACAGAGCAAGTGCACAAAGTGTCATAGGAAAAATATTTTTCCAGCTACTGATGAGCCCACATGAGAATCACTCACCCTTCAAGGGGCCCAGTAATATGGAAGTTAGTTCCACGCCGTGTACAGTTTTGAAAGCTGAGCACTGACCATGCAAAAGCCTCACCCCTTTTATCCACCCCTTCTTCCCAACCAAATTTTACAGACCAGAGAAAATTAGCTGGAATGTTTAATGAACCTTTTGATATTTATACTTCTTCAGCTGGTAAATAATTTCATTCTGCACGCTGAGGACATTCAGGGTGCAAGCACGGAGATTTTCCTCTTGGGATAGGGTAAGTTGGCTTAGCTAAATTAAGAAATTACCTCCCCCTGAAATTTGAAACACTTCAAAAATGCAGTTGTCTGAACTGTCCAGATTCTCTGTGTTTCAGAGTGTGAAACATTATTAACTGTTATTTGTATTTCTGTAGTTCCTACAGCCCATAACGAGAGTTAGGCAGGGGGTTAGCACTGGACCAAAGCAAACATGGACAAACGATGGCAGGAGGACAAGATAAGGGAACTAGATGGTGGAAATTCATTTTTACACATTGAGTCAATACTGGGAATAAAATTTGGATGTCCTGACTCCCAGGTGGCTGCTGGGTCCACTGGCTGATCCTTTTTAGATGATAATGCCAAAAAAAAATTCACGTCTCGGTCTATTCCTTGCGCCTTGCCAGACATGCTGCGTAACTCCTATATCAAGTCCCAACTTCCAGGTTGGATGAAAACATACCTTCCTGCAGACATCACTCTGCTGAGTATCACCTGCAGCTCTAACGCATTATCCAAGTCACTGATCAGCCCGCCCTTCTTTCTTCAACACTTTGCTCCGTGCCTAAAGATTCCCAATTTATGCTTCAAAAATCCCAGTGAGAACAAGCTCTTGGGTTGCACGAGTTTTCTGGACAACCCTGAAACTGTTAGCAGCAGTAACAAGGCAGACCCCTCTGCTAACCAACAAGCAGAGCATTCAGATGCCATCTTGCAAATCCAACAAGTCAGCAAAGGTTTGAAAGCGAAGGTGCCCTTTGAAAACCAGAGTGTTTACTTGTTGTAACAGATGTTTTCTAAACTGCAGAACAGACAAGCCAACATCAGAACAACCTTCTCCACGATGCAAAACAAACCATGCAGGAGGACAGTGGAAAGAGTAAGCAACAGACCTAGACTTGAAGCCTCAGTAAAACACAAGCTGAAGAGCTGGACCGTTCTCCCTGGATATTAATTTTAAGCCCCAGGGGTGTTGTGGTTTTGGTGGGGAGAAACCTGACCGGGATATTCAAGCATTGGGCTCCAATTGGCAGCAGCGGGAGCCGAGCCCTGTTCTGGGAATGGCAGGGCTGCCCCGGGTCACGTAGCCACCGTTCCACTCCCCACTGCGAGGGGCCCCAGCGCTGGATATTTGCAACCGGCTTTAGCGTCACAGTGGGAGCTGGAGAGGACTTACCAGCCCTTTGTGATGGATACGCTTTTCGGTCCAATGCTGCCAGCGCTATCACTATTAGAAATGCCACCAGAATACAGGATAGATTTTCCACTCCCTTCTCATCCATTATCTTATCTGTCTGTATTGTCCCCTGTTTGGTATTGGGCTTGAGGACAGCTGACACACAGAGACATAACTCAAGAAGTTCCAGCAAGCCTTGAACCTCGTCGCACGGGCCACGACTGGGTTTTTTAAAGGCATGCTTTGCACACTGTGTCTCTGCGATCTGCGCGAGATGCTGATATTTCTGGGAAAAACTTTTAAAGTGCGGCCCATGCCCTGCACCTACTTAGTATTAGGTGGGGGCACCCATCTCAAGCCCGTGGAGATTGAGTACTCCCTTTGTACCTACAAACAATCTTCGCCTCGCACTGATTATTAAAGATTTTGCCTCACGCTGCTGACTCTGTGGGAGCTTTGTCGCGGTAGGTGCTGTACAGAGCCATGAAAGCCTGTGGTAGAACCTGGTCCACAAGCAAACACCAGCAAAATCCAGCGTCTACACAGTTCAACAGCTGGTCAAAAACATTCACACTCAATTTTAGTTAAAGTTCATAACAACCGCCCATAGCCAGTCTTAGAAAACCTGTAGGAACGGCACAGATTTTTCTTTACTAGAAACAGAACCTAACCTTCATTTTATATTCTTGCAGAATTTCAGTTGTATCAATTTCATTCCCAGAGGGCAGTAGAGTTTCCGCTCCAAAAACTGAAATTTCCATCAAAAACATGTACAAACTTAGATCGGGCACATATTGTTATATATTTTAAAAAATAAACAGTATTTATAAAAATAAGAATTCATAGGCACACAAATAGTGATATTTAGGTTTAAAATACTTTCTTAGTCCATAGCAATGCTACATTAAAATAATTCCTTATAATTTGTCATCAGTTTTCACAAAACCTAACTTGCTTTCTTTGAATTTTAATCCGTTCTAAACACTCGGACTTCAAAGTTTTGTTGATGGTACTCAAGATATTTCCCAAACCTGCACAATGTCACCCTCTGCTGACGCATTCAAATAGAATTTTTTTAACAAAAGAGATAAATGGTCAATTTAATCCAGTATCCTGCCCCTCCAGCTCCCAGTGCTGGATACTTCCCGATGGAGACATAGGCGACTGTGTAATCATCTCCTGCACCATTAATTCTGTTGAGTGAAGGGTAATCTTCCCAGTGTCAATTAATTCATGGCTGACGTGCAAAAACCTGGACTCCCTTTTTTATTAAGAATAGTTATTTGGTACATTGGATCAAACTGGGGCAGTACCCAAAATTCAGCTGCTATCTCAGACAACTTGAGACTGAAAAACTGGCCTGGAATGAGTCTCCCAAGAACCACAGTGAATCAACATTAGAAAGTCGTTTATATAAATAAAGAGGGGGAAAAAAAACACCAAGAGTTCATGACTTGTCAGCAAAATTCTGCTATGAAACTGAAAGTTTAAGAGGAGCTGGAGGCTATCTTACAAGGTCATGAATAACCATTCTTTAGTAGAAAAGCTTTTATATTCATGAAACAAGGCCTGAGCTTCCTTGCCGATCTTCATCCCTCCTCGACTCACAGTGCAGAGGTGCTCACTTAATTATTTGTCTTTAAAAAGCACTGATTTAGCACTGCTCTCTTAGCACTTCCTAAGCCCTGTTCTGTAAGCCCTCACTTGAGATGGAAATTATACTCAAATGCTTTCATCTGGTACTTACTGGGTCCAGATGGACAGGTAAGTTTAAACAAAGCAATGTGTGCGATTTACTAGCAAAAGTACACACCTAAAGATGGTGAAAAGCATGGTAAAGGCTAACAGATTATATACCAATAATACATGGACCTTCTTTTATGCTAACGTATGCTGTGCGTGATACCTAAAGATCTGAGCAGACAAGGAGAACAGAATCAGGACTGGCGTAAGTAACAAAAGGGATAAATACAAATTACAGGTAGGTGAATGAAATTGTGCCTCTGAGGTTCTTTGTGACTTCTAAGTGCCACTGGCAGAGGCATTTATAGCACTCATCTTGTGTCCTGCTCTGGTGTTGAGCCAGCGGGCTCTGTGCTGCTCTGGTCTTGTAACAGAGAATTGGGATTTCTCCTGATAAATGTTCTGGAGTCGGGAGTTAGAAAGCCTTGCTCCAAGGTAGCTGTCACTTATAGGGTGTGCAGTGAATGTAGGCAAAAAGGGAGATACAGGGGACTACATGCCTGGTGGGTTGACAGACGATGGGAGAGTTAGCTTCTCAACCTAAAAATTGTCACTAGATGGAAAAGAGAGAAAGTGGGAATGACTGAAGGCAAGAAGTGTACTTCAGTCGACATGCTAGTACCTCAAAATAAAACAGGAGGTGGGGG
>NW_020799127.1:1835722-1839449 GCF_003259725.1 Athene cunicularia | reverse complement strand
AAGTCTTGAAGTCCTTGGGGATGAGATCATCTGTCACCACAGGCTAGCAGAGCTGTCATGAGATAAATAAATGGTCTGGATTGTCTGCAAGGGTGACTACAAGTCAGTGACATTGATCCACGTGTCCATCTGGATGCAAACTTGTTTGTGGGCAGAGCCTTCGCTCAGTGAAAAGTGCCTCCTATGGCTCCTTCTGCCCATCATTGCTCCCTCCTTTCCCTAAGTCAGAGATAATGAAGTTACAGAGCTTGCTAAGAAAGCAAGGAGGTTTTTTTCCTAACCCCTCAGCTTCCTCTGAAACAAACCCAACAACAACTCAGCTGGTCTTCCTCTATTATTTTTGTTGGAGAGACTCCCCCAACCCCTCCCTCCCTATGGATCTGCTGCTAATAAGAGTCGTGGAAGTTTGTTGTACACCTGCCAAATTTTCAGATGGGACCAGGAGCCAGACTGCACAGTGGTCGTTTTTCCTGGGCAAGAGAACCTTGCAAGGGCAGGCAGGAGTGCGGCAGTACCTGAAAGCTGGGGCTGGAAAACACGGCAGTAACTGCACTGAGCTCCACCACTGTGGTGGGAGAGGGAGCGGGGATAAAAGGGATGGAGAAGAAAGATGCAGGAGCACATGAATATCAGCACTGAGTGAGGAATGCCCTTGGAGAGTGTTAAAAAGCAAATCCAGCCCCTGTGATGTGCTTTGGGGAGAGAAGCAGAGTCTGAACCGAATGCAGTATTTACTGGGCACAGCTTTTATTGCAAAGCACAGACTTTTGGGCTGTGGTAGTGCCCAGGGCTGTACATACAGATATATGAGCACAGCAGTACATGAAGGGAAGGAAAGCTCAGAAAGTGCTAAACCGACAGAGCAGCAAACAGCCCCCTCGGGGAGCACTGCCTGGAGGCAGGCAGCAACTTCAGCCCAGACCCGAGAAGGGCTCTGAGCTTGCCGAGGCTGTGGCACGGCCCTGGGTGCCGGGGGGCTGCTGGAGCGGCACCATGCTGGGCCTGGCCCGCTGTCCTGCCGCCGGGCCACGCCGCTCTGTGTGGGCTGACCGCAGCGAGGCTCCTCGGTGACTCACGGCCCCACAGCCGCCCTGAGAGAGCGGCCGTGGCCGCCCTGACCCACCGCCCACACCAGGCCTGCCCTGACTGGCTACCTGCCCGCACTCTAGGGCTGCCTTGACTGGTTAATTGCCCAAATGAGGGCTGACTGACCCTGCCGCAGCCGCTCTGCCGGGCCTCCGGCCCTGCCCTGCCCGCAGCCTGCCGAGCCCTACGAGCTGGAGCCCGCCATGAGCCCGCCTCAGCCCACCACCGCAGCCAGGGTCCCCTCAGGGGAGAGCGTGTGCTCCCATTGGCTCCCTGCGCTGCAGGCCCGCCCCCTTCGGGTAGCCAGCCAATCAGGGGTGGGCAAGCACTGGGTGTGGTGGAAGGTGCCAGAAGGAGGCGGTGCCTCCGCGCCCGCCATCAGCGCTGGGACTCGGGGGCTGTTCCCGCAGGGACTCAGTGGCTGTGGTGGCCTGGAGAAGGGCTGAGGGGGTAGAAGAAACTCCGCTTTCCCTCAGCTGACAGAAGACAGGGCCCCGCTTCAGCCTCCCGCCAGCCTGAAGGCAGAAAGGGAGCACCTGAGGCGTCCATTCGCCATGAGGGACCGGAGGGTGGTTGTGCATGCAGGCTCCTCGGCGTGCGTGACCTGGAGGGTGATGACGAAGGGGCCACAGCGTATGGATTATACCAACGTTATAGCACCAAACCTATGCTGTTTCAGAGAGGAAAGTTTGGCTTCTGTGCATAAATCGTGGCCTCTGGGCTGCTGCATACAAGTCACAGGGAGACCGGGGTCACAGGCAGCCATGAGATGATGGCAGCTTGAGGGGGGCACACCACATAAAAAAAAAACAGGGTGGGAATAGTTTTTGGGGAAAGGCAGTTTAAGGGATTCATCTCTGAGATCTGGGAAATGGGTGGCAAGGCGTGAAAGAAAAGGGAAAGAAGAGGCTGGTGGTTAGAGGGAGCAAGGACAGGCAGCTATAATCGGGGTAGATTACACAGGTCCTTATGCAGAAAGAGCAGGATTTTGATGTCTTTCTGAAGAGAGAGATGCTCGCACGAGGGCTCAAGGAGAAGATGGATTTTAGCAGAATAACTGTGGATAACCAAGAAGCTGGGGAGAAAGAAACTCAACAGTGAGAAAAAAAAAAAAAAGACTTAGTAGGTCATCTCCTGCACACATCAGTCAGCAAAAGACTGTTCTTGCCAGTATGATTTTTTCCTCCAGAAGTTGATAGTTTAGTCCCAGCGCTTTCTCTAGTGTCCAAATGCCACAAGAGAGGGAAATCCGGGCAGTCCGACTTCACTAACCACTAAGTCCTAAAATCTTTCTTTTTTTTTTTTTTTTCTCCCTCCTGTCTCTATTTCTTTTGATTCAGACAAAACTTCCTCTGAAGTTGAGTGGACCAAATACGAGGGCATTTACTCAAAGCTCAATTCAGATGTCACTGGGGGTAAATCTCCATAATGCCAGCTGGCGCTTGCTTGAGTGAGCAGTCATTACTCTCTAAGTCGGCTGCCCAGTAAAACCTGAACTGGGCCCACAGGAGGTGTAGTGGTAAAAGGGCAAGCCTGATATTGAGGAAAATGAGGTTGAGAGCATCACAGACTTTTATTTAAGTAGAGACAAACTGTTTAGCATCTGTGTTTGCAAGCATGGATCTCAGCACAGTCTCTAGGGAAACGCAGTTTGCAGATATTGTGGTAATAAGACCAGGCAGGCAGCTTTCTCCATAAATTGTACCAACTAAGACAACTCAGTTCATGTCACAGCATCATGATCTGGTCCATTGAGTTGTCTGCAGAGAGCTTTAATCGGAATTTACGGAGGCTAAGTGCCTAGTAGTGAACCAGTTTAAAAATCACAGGCTCTGTTGAAATTAGCGGTCTGCTGGTTTAGAATGGTTAAAAATATGTCTCACAGGCTGCTAGGGACTGAGTGAGATGTCCTTGATCTTTTTTTTTTTTTTTCACTCTGCAGGCAAGACCTCATGGTTATTTCTTCCAGCTTAAACAGTATAGGACACATTAAAACGGAACAAAGCAAAAAAGCCCGAACCAAAAACCTCGATGGTAGGAGGGGGGGAAAAGTTAGCGAAAACTCAATGAAGGCAACAGCCGTTTCTTCCCGCCTCAGGTCTGATTCAATCAGGTCTTTCAAAAGAAACTCCTGTCACCACAAACTGCCTTTTCATGCCAGATTCCTCCGGCTCCCCCTCTCTGCCCCATCCCAGCGACTTCCAACAGCACCGATCAATCTCCAAGCGACACCCTGCTCCCCCCCCTCCCAGCTGCCTCCAGCCACCGCCGTTCCCAAGCAAAAGGCAGCTTCACCCAGGAAGGTGGTGGAAAAAATGTGGACAAATTTCTGATTTGCAACACTCTGGGAATGGGTTTATTGCCATTGTTTGAGTGCAAATGTATAAATAAAGCAAAACGAAGATTCCAGGGTGAGTCCGATGAAAAGCAGAAAACAAGAAATTTTATGGCCATAAGTGGCGTGGGCTAATGGTGATTTTTGAGGCACTGGACCATGGTAGTTACTTAGCTAAATGATTGCTGTGAAACCGGGCAAGAGGCTTATTTCTTAATTACTGTTACATATTATGTCAAGCTGACACTTCAAGGCGTGCTCGGGCACTGATAAAGTTAGCCAAAAAAAAAAAAAAAAAAAAAAAAA
>NW_020799127.1:1827615-1835672 GCF_003259725.1 Athene cunicularia | reverse complement strand
AAAAAAAAAAAAAAAAAAAAAAAAAACAAAAACAAAAGTCAGGCTTCTTTCTTTTTTTCTTTTCCTTTCAGCTCTTTGGAATAATTTGCCTTCAAGAGCCCTGGATTTGCTCCAGTATTTTTGAGGTAGGAAACATGCAGAGGTTTAATTCTTTATTGACTCCATCAGGTTCAGGTTACATGTTGGGGTATAAAATTATAAACAAATGGACGGCATTTACATTTCTGAAGTGTTTCCAGTCCCCTCACCCTCTCGCCCCTCTGAAAGGTACATCAGAAGTGGTGCCGCCTGGGTAAAGGGAGCCAGGTGGCTTCACCGATAAACAAGACATCCTTTCTACCCTCTTCCTAGCAATGGGCTGCTCTCTCCCTCAGGTCCCTGGCTTGAGTCCAAACTGAAATCCCACATGCACCGAGTAGGTCAGTCTCAGGTGAGCCCCAAGGAAATCAGACTTGTGTCCCAAACCCAGAGCTCTTAGCAGTTATAATTCTCTAGTCCCAGTAATGTGGAGAATAAGCTATAAGTTGCCTGTTTTTGTGGGCAGATCAGCCCTAACTGGGATCAAAGAGAAGGAGTCAAAGAAATGGGACAGGAGTATGCCCAGTACTGTCACTGCGTTTTCGGGGGGAACATTGATTCAGACCAGCTTGGCGAAGAGCCCCAGACATGTTTTCTCTCTCTTTTGAAAAGAATTGCCATCACTCGCTCTGTTGTTGTATTTGTGACTGGGAAATGAAGAAATGAAAATTGTAAAGTTGCACAACTCTAATCGAGACTTATGGTTCCCGGAGAGAGGAGGGACAAAGTGACACCGGCACCACTGATGTCACTTTTTGTTCTAACGCATTTCAAGTAGACAGTCCCGCCCAACCCTCCAAGCCCCCCGCAAAGATCAGAGGCTTGAATGGCAAGAACACGCGGGCAACTGGAGGGAATGCTGGAATCAAAGCCAGCCAAGCCCTGTACAAATCACCGACAGCCTGAGTTCTCCCTTGATAGCACCGTTTGTCATTAGTAGTCAGTGCGGCACGTCTCACGATGCCGTATAGCCTTGATCATGAAATGGTAATGATGCCGCTTCACGATTAATATCAACGTGCTACTTGCACATCCCTGCATGACTGCAAAGGCAGTGCAAGTTGTAGCAAGGGCTCATTTGAAGATCCCGACTGACACATAACTAGTGCAAGAAGAAAGAAAAGGAGTCGGACTGCAACAGGGCAGCTTTCCATGAAGTAGACCCTTAAATACCAAAATGGCAACAGCCTTCAGTCTACCAAGACTCAAGGGACTGATAACTATTAAGAGCAATCTCCTTGGAACCTTGACAGATACATCTTCACTATTTCTGAGACATGGTGCAGAAGAACTAGTCCAGAGTTGGTGGTTCACATTCACCTACTGAATTATTAAGAGCAGCTCTTGCAGAACTTTTATTTTTTTTTAGACATCCTCCAGCTTCAGGAGATGTTTAGCTAAACCAGAGCAGCAGTGATATATGTTATTACTGCAAGAATGAGACAGCTCGGTCATTTTGGTTCCCCATTATACGAGGCACTGAATGAATGCACAGCAAGAGACGGGTGGATGAGACAGAGCCAGAAAAAGGCCACAGAGAGGTGAAGCAGCTTGGTCAGAGGCAAAGCAATCCAGTGGCAGAGCCAGATTTTAAGTCTTCAGAGCCATGGTTCATATTCTTTAGACAAAACAACACATACAAAGCAGGGCCAGGTTGCATATTTGCAGATTAACTAATCTGGTGGTGGTGAAATAAAAATATATTTTTTTAAATCAGTATCTGGAGTTAACAGGCGGAGTTCCTTACTTTGTGCAAGATGAAGCAGGTCCATCAAATTCACTGTTTTTCAGCAGAGTCTCTCCCTTAAACCTTGAGTGTGAGCACAACTCTGCTACACCGAGTCTGCAAGGAGATCCTGCACCCTGGGGAATGCTTATTTGCTAGCTGAGCTAGCGATCCCTTTTCAGCAGTTCGCTTTTATAGGAGGTGGTAGTGGAAGTATCTTCTTAATCGTGTCTGTGTTTCATACCGTGAGGCTACTCACATGTATAAAATTAAATATGGACATAAGTAATTGCAGATTTGGGACATGAGACAATAAGGACCAAATTTTCAGTGGCTAAGCCCAGGCCTCCAAAACTGCATGCCTTAAATGGGGAGATGCGGTTATGAATGATCACGTTTTCATATGCCCCAGAGCTCTGAAATACACACAGACGTATTTTGCATGCACCAACCAAAGTTCTGAGCAATGAAACCCAGACCAAAAATGTATGGATATGGGGGGGAAGTAACCGATCCCTTCTCTGATCCAAATGAGATGATTCCTATGAAATATCCTGTTTTCCTTGCGTGTAAGGAACATATTTCTAGATCGGCGTGGACAATTCTTACCAACACAGTTGTGCAGAGAGGGGAATCATTTGCCAACTAATCAAAATGCTACACCTAGAAGTCTATTAAAAACCAAGAGATGCAGATCTTGTGGATCACAGACCCCGAACACCAAAAGCCCCTCCTCAAATCCACAATCCGTCACCTACTCAATTTACAAAACTCCATGAAGTGAAGCCATTTTACGTTATTTGAGAATTTGACCCAGTGAGTGGGTTGAGCCTCAGCGCAGAGACGATTTGCGAAGATGGAGGAGGCTGGTTTGGAGGGGGGAATGCCATGAGACACAGATTCAGTTCCTTCTTCAACTCTGAGCTCCCAATGGCACATGAAGTGACATACCTATCTAGCCTCCTCTATAATTTCTTTGGCTATAAAAATACCAATTATATTGCCTCTCTTAGGGGGTATGGTGACCCAAAATCCAGTAACAATGCACCGGTGAGTATATGACATATGTGTTTCCAGATAGTTTTTCCAGCTGGTCACATTTCACTGTGACCTTTTAAAACATTTTTATTGCTGCTACAAAATATGAAATGCCTGTTACTCAGTGGAATAAACCAACGAACATCTATTCAGTGCTTGCTTGCAAATGAAAAAAAAAAATAATACAAAAACCCCCACACCCACAACATTCAGAAGAGATACAAGTGCTCACGGGAGCCTATAATATATATTTTTTTTGGTTAACTGTGATGTTGCCTGTAGCTCTTTATGGCACTTTTAAAGCATCAAAGCTCAGATTTGTTATATTGAACCTGGAAAGCTTCAAAAACTTTTTGTAAATTAAAATTAAAAAAAAAAAAGAAGAAAAAGAAAAAAAAAAGATACCAAAAGCTATGAAGTGGTATTTTTCAGATGGGAATGTGCTTTGATTTCAGTGGTTAATGCAAATAATAATCTTTCCTCCTCCTCCTTCCCCCCTGCACCCCCAACAGACTTTTCAGTGCTGCAGACAGGAGGTGGGAAAAAACAAATATGACATAAATTGTCTTGGTAAACAAGTAAATAGTGTCACTTAACTCTTCCCCCTATGACTCCTTGCTGGAACTCAGAATTAGTTTATGGCAGGGCTCTGTCAAAAGGCCCCCTTCCCTGGAAACAGAGGTGAGACCTCAAAAGCCATTGTCTCTTTAGTTAATTAATTAAGGTAATATTGAGTAGAGCTTTGCTTCTAAGTTCAAGGAACCCAGCTGGGGGCAGCAGCCTCTTCTTTGATGCCATGAATACGAAGGAATGAGCTCCGGGCCCTGCATTAAAATCCAAAATCATTTAAAAGATGCTGGGGAGGAGGAGATGGGGGGAAGAACCTGGAGGGGGGAGCCCAGTTTGCGGAGCTTTACAGCAGGGTCCAGCCTTCTTCAAACAACTACGGGGGGTCACTTTGCATTTTACACCACCGCCAGCTAAGTGGCGACCAGTGCCTCAGTTCATGACTCTCGGCTTTCAAGCCTAAGACAGGAGGAGGCTGTTTAAATTTTACAGAGCTGATTTCTTTCCCCGCGCAGCCTCCTTCGGCTGGGGAATGCTTCTTACCGGTGCCTGCCCCAATCCCTATAAATGTCGTATTGGTCAATTTTGCTTACATGGGGAATCCTCTCACGGACATGGGATGGGATGACTCATTTGGATAAAGTCGCCCACAAACGTAAGCCTTTGCAGGCCTAAGCTGGAAATGTGTTTTATTTCCAAGTAGCATCTAGTTGTTTGCTCTGTGAGCTGATTTACCTCTAAAGGAAAAAAAAAAAAAAAAAAAAAAAAAAAAAAACCTGCAGATACCATGAGAAATTTTCTGCATAAAACCACCAGGTTTTGAAGAGAAACGGATGGGGCTCTGCTTAGTAATTTTTACACAAAGTTCCAGTCTTGGCTTTGCCGCTGATACACCATGTGAACCCAGGCAAGCTGCTTCACTTCGGTTATCCCCCGGCTCCTTTCTACACCACAAACTGGCTCTGGCTGTGCATCTCTACAGAACCTAACGGCTGCAAATCTCCATCCCGGCCCATAACACAAATAATATTCCCATCAAGCAAATAATATTCCCATCAAGCAAATAACATTCATCCATCCCATCCGCAAAGCAAAACGCAACGCTCTACCTCGGTCCCTGCCCTCACGCTGCGGGCTCCCTGTGCATAAACACAGATCTATTTCTTTTGCTTTTCCTATAAAATGGGAACTAACAAGCTGACGGGTGCTGGATTTAATGCCTGGCAATTGCAGAATCTTTGTGGATTTGAACCTCTCTTTTTCCCCTCATCCCCATATGCTGTGTATTAACGTCTGCTGCTGTGTTAAGTCTAATTTAGTTTGGTATCTTCTCAGGGGAGAGGTTGGCTCTCATCTGTACGTGGCTGCCGAGCGCCAGGCACACCAGTGGCACTGTATAAATAACAGTGATCATAAATAGCTGACAACACCTGCTGGTTTTGAATCGGCAACAAGTGATAATCCTGCAAGCAGCTAAATGGGACTTTGGGATTGCGGGTATTGGCCTGGTTAACTGGCTCCTTGGTTTGATTATGTGTTTGTGTTTTCCCATTTCTTTTTTGCCTTTGAAATGCCTCAGGGAGCCACTATGGGAACAGGAATGACCCAAAATCTGTTGGTCTTTCATCACATCAGCTCCTCATCTGTTTCTTTTTTTCCTCTCCCCGGTCCCATTTGTGATGCTTTCAGGGAAATGTACCTTACGGAAACCCCAAAAGGAAATAATAAAAATATTCCTGCACTTGAAGGGCTGCAAAGGGTCCCCTGTCCTGCTAAAACCTGGGCCCATCAGTTGGTCCATTTACTCAGATCAATAAAATCAAGCGTGGATACATTTGCTTGAAGGGTCAGAGGCCTGATTAATTCTAGCATGGGACCGAATTGCCATGCTTCTCCGCAAACGGCCCCTCCAGACAGGGCTGGGGATTGGGCATGTGTGTAGGTTTATCCTGGAGCGAGGGAGCTGCTCTGAGGCAGTGAGATGCTGTCACTGCCTGCGTACGCACCGTCCCTTTGTGAAAAGCATCACTGCCACTAAGCCACAGCTGAAGATGGGGCTGCTCATCTGATGCTAAAGTCCTCCTTGAGTTTGTGAAGAGTTAAACGACAGCACTGTCACCTAAACCGCACATCAGGTTCCTACAGTTCCCTACAAACTACTGCCTTAGATGATTAAGCAGGTATTTCCCTAATTGGGAAACACTCTGCTTTGGTTGTTATTTTTTTTCTTTTGCACAGTGTTTCTTCTCCCTTTTGCTGTTTTGCTTCCTTTTTTTTTTTTTTTTTTTTTTTCAGATAGATTGGTTTTGCCCCTGTGGCTCCGTCTCCATTCAAGTCACCTCTCCAGGAGCACATCTCCTTTGGAGAGCACTAAGTACAGGTTAGGAGGGTCATAAGTCGCATAACCCCCTTGAGGGAAGTTTGGCTTTAGCCAGCCATGAAATAGCAACTCTTCCGCTGCAGAGGGGAAGGTGAGGCTGGGGAAAGGGGGGTAATTTTATTATTATTATCATCGCTTGACCTCCCAACCCAGCGCTCCGAGCTGTCTCTCGTTAAGGAGTGTGCAAACAAGCCCTGCAAAAGCACCAGAGACCAGCTAGACCAATCCATCGTGCCAGTTATCACCCCCAAAACACCCTCACAGCCACTGTGGCGGCCAGGCCAAGACGCTCCCACCTCAGAGGGATCCCCTCAATATGACAACAGGGATGGGGGGAACCCGCAAACACCCAGGCTTGGGAGGTAAAGGCAAAGACAGGCATTTGGGCGGGCTGGAAAAATCTCTGCATTCAGGTTTACTCCCCACCTGGGCTATTTGTTGTGGTCTGCACCTCTAGAAGTTATTTCAAGGGCGCAAGTGATGAGAAACTCACTCTTTCCCTACTTTTTTTTCACTGTCCAGCCAACAACATACCCCAAGACCATAATGCTAAAACACTGTCAACTGCAAACACACATTAAAGTCCCTCTCCCCTTCTAAGGCTTTCAAAAAACTTTTCTAAATTAACCTTAGTCAAGGTGGAAGATGTCTGAAAGAGGCAAAGCGGGGAACCAGGTGCTCATTGCAACTTTATGGGAGAAACCAAAGCTGCTCAGTCTTACCCAAATTTACCCAAATGCTGCTCAAGCTCGTCCCCTCCAGCCATGACATGGAGTCTGGAGCTGGGAGTGGTTGGTGAAAGTGAGGGGACCCTCAGCAGCAGGTCGGGGCCTTAATTTTGGGACTTTTCCGGGCACCCATTGCCAGGTTTGCCATCCCCTGCCCCTCTCTGCAGGATGCTCAGGGCGTTTCTCCCCACCGCCGCGTCCTAACAGCGCAAGGCTGATATCCCGGAGAAAGGGAAAAAAAAAATAAAATAAAATAAATCCATCAAAGCCTATTAGTTAAATTGCTCTGTGCAAACCTAATTGACCACGAGGGATCTCCTAGACAAGCAGGCCGTAAATCGCGATTTTAACAGCGGCAGGGGGAAGGAAAGAGGAAGGGGGGGGGCGTGTGTGGAGAGAGAGAGGGAAGAAAGTTTGCGATTGCTGGGGATCATTTTAGGCGACTGCCTGGCTGGAGGCTGCGGAGAAAGGAGGGCTGATCTGCAGCATATGGTGCAAAGAGCCAGTGCTGGGGGTGGAAGAATAAAAACCCCGAAGGCCGCAGATCCTAAGGAGCTATTTATTCCTCCCCCTGCAGATGTACATTAATGCAGGAGGAGTAGGGGGAGCAGATCTTTGGGTTGGAGAAAGAGAAACAGCGCTCCTTCCTTTTAACATGCTGTTGTCTGGCTTGATCTTGTCACTCCAAAGGGACCCATTCAGAGGTATTCATGCATCTGCCTCAGGGGGACAATGGGACCTTAGTTTATAAACTGTCTGTCCAGTTGCCTGCGGCCTTTAGTCCTTTTGTTTTCGCTTCTCTTAATAAACTTTTTGGGGGAGTTCATCAATACGCTTGAATAGCTGATGTTCTCATTCTCAGAGAGGGGAATAACAGAAGGTCTCGAAGGTTTTTTTTTGTGTGTGTTTTTTTTTTTTTTTTTAATAGGGGTGGGTTTTTTCCCCTTAAAGGGGAACCGAGGCTTGAAAAGCATCAGAATAAACCCTTTAAAAAAAAAAAAAAAAATCTGAATCAACCCCAAACAAAACGTCTATTCAAAAGAGACGGAGAAATGCGCAACATTTAATTGCCCCCACCCCCGAAAGCAATTTTCGTCCTGCCGAAGAATTAAGACGATCTCCGACTAATTTTACAGCTCTCAAAATATTGTGGGTAGGGGAATTGGGAAGGAATTTCGGAGACCAGGCTCATTTCCAGGGGATTTAGGGCTGAAAGCTGGCTCTAACCTTTCCCCCTCCGTTCCCCCCCATTCCCCCTTCCCCCGGCAATTGCAGAAATCGCAGCCCAGCAGATATATTTCCATACACACACGCTCTCAAATCACGGGGAACGTCCCCAAACCCAAGTCGCTCGCCCGGCCCCTCCGGCAGCCCTCCCCTTCCCCGGCGCCTCCTTTGTAGCCGAGCCCGGAGGCGGGGGGTGCGGAGATGCCCCTATTTCTAAGGCACAGCCCCCTCCCTGTGCTCTCCTCCCTTGATTTCTCTTTTAAAGCGTTTATTTTCCTGGCAGCCCCTTTCTCCCGCCCCGCAAAGCCGAGGG
>NW_020799127.1:1823989-1827565 GCF_003259725.1 Athene cunicularia | reverse complement strand
CCCCGGGGGAGGGTTAAAGAACCCCCTAAACCCATCCGACCGGGCAAGAATCGAGAGCGCCCGGCGGCCAAAGGGGACCGTCCAGCCACGCAGTAACCTCGCAGTTCTATAGGAAATTTCATTAAACTGCCCTCTACACCCACCCCCCCTTCCTTCTCTCTTTCTGTCTCCCCCCTCAACCTTCATATAAGCAAACAGCCCTGTGAAGCCGAGGTGGAGGTCACGTTAAGTCATGCAGTCTGACTTGGTGAACTTTGAGCTGGGTGATTAGGAGGGGGGTTCTCCTTTTTCAATTTCTCCACTTCCTAGGTCTCTCCATTGTTCCAATTCCAAACAGCTGCTGGTGCTAATCTTTCGGTTATTTGCAATCAGGAGGAAGAAATACCCACACCCTAGAGTGCTCCGATATTAGCCTTGCCAGCGGAGTAAAGAGACCACTGGAAGCTGGGGAGATGGAGGAAAACAAAACAGACCCAAGTTATTGAACTCAGTTTGACTCTGAGCCTTTCAGGTACCTCTCAATCCCAAATCCGCGCCGGCAGAGAGCCATGGAAATCAGGCTTACAGGTACCACCGCATCACTTAAGGCCAGACCTGATTTTTTTTTTTTTCCCCCCAAAGGTTAAACTCCTCCATCCCCTCAAAGTCTGGCCAGAGCTGGGGGGGGAGAAATACCAACCGAGGGCGAGCTGGGAGGAAAAGAAACGACCACAAAAGCGCAGTTGGAGGCAAACCTGGAGAGCTACGCCCAGGAGGGTTTTGCTGGAGCTGGCTCTGAAGGATTTTTTTTTTTTTTAAGAAAAAGCTATCATTAAGAAGGGTTGGAGAAACTAAAGGCTTGGAGGAACCTGCAGTTTCCCTTGTGCAAAAGAAACCGTCCTACTTACATGTGTAGAGGTGTGATACACGGGAGTGCTCGGCCCCAAACGGGTGGGGAGGACATCCACTTCTAACTCATTTATTCCCTTAATAAACAGGGAGATGGGTGCCGGGGAATGATGGGTGCCAGGTACCGGTGGGTGCCTACCTTGAGGCATCCCGAAGGAGGGAAGGGAACGGCCCCTCGTTTCCCAGGCAGCAGAAACAGCACCAACATCTCCAACCTTTGCTCAGAGCCTTCAAAGCCGGGCTCCTAAAATTGCTGGGGTGGCCCCACACGTGTCCAGGCCGGGAATAAACGTCGTTTTCTCGGGGGTTTATTAATATGCTGCCCTGGCTCTGCCGGGGGGGAGCCCATTAGGCCTTGATAGTCTTACACAGCCCCGCCTGGCCCGCAGCCCTCTCACCAGCAACGCGAAGCCTTTATTGGTTTACTTAGGTGTTAATCCCTTAACAATCAAGTTGTCTGACCATGGAGCCCCGTCTCTATTCTTGTTTACATCTAATTACGAGGCTGAAATGCCACTTCCCTTCCCAACCTCCCCCCCTTCCAAGCCTTCAAACCAACTTTCATTTCACCCCTTTTAAGCAGGTAAAGCCCCTTCTCCCGGGGAAGCAATTGAAGATAATTACAGCAGCGGTGGCTCGGCAGCATCTCGGGCGGCTCTGCCGGGTGCAGATGGCTGGGAAAAAGGGATCTAGGTACTGAAAAACCTGTGTTCCCCCTCGTGGCACAGCCCACCTTTGGAGATGGTGGGGGCCTTCCCTCCCGTACCCCGGCGAAGCCCCCCCGATCCCCCAAGATCTGCAAGATGAAAGGAAGAGCTCTGCCATCCCGATGTCACAAGCATCTCAGAGCTTCCCTTAATTCAATTAAAGCTCGTAACTCCAGGAAACCAGCGGAGATCCACCCAAGCAAGCCAGTAGCCGGGACTAACAAAGGACCTTTCTTTCCAGAGGGTGTAGGGACCCCGCTGGCCCATGTGTCATCCATAGCCGGCGACTCCTGCCTCGGCGGGGTTAACGATTCAGACACCACTGCGAGCTCTGGGACTGCAACTTGGCTTAGATAGCGTCTCAGCCCTGGGGCAATTCCTCTAAATCAATTTTCAAAACAATCAGTTTAGGGGCTTTTAATTAAGCTTTAAACCAGTGGTTAAAAATAGCAGTTTACTTCTTTGGGATGCAAACTAGGCTAGCGTAAAAATAAATCAGAGAGACGGGCCCCGCTGCCTTTTGGGATTCAGGGAGACGTAGATTATATACGTCCCAAGATTACGAGGATTTTTTTTTTCTTTCTTCTAATACTTATTCTCTCTCACAGCAGCTGCTCTTTCCCTGCCAGACAGTGAACTGTCCGTAGGACCGCAAAGCCGGGGGATGCCGTGCAGCTCTCCCAGAGAAAAGCAAAATTTCGGCGAGGAAACCTCGCCACCCCGGTCCTAGGTCGGGACCCCGCTGCCGCCAGCAGGTTCACCGCCTTTTTCTATATATCGTGAAGGGGGGGGGAAAAAAACCAAAACATAAAATAAACTATCGGCTGGGCTTATCGCAAGGAGGAAAAGCCCGGCCAGCCCCTCAGCCCGGAGTTGGGAGCTCTGCAAACCCAGCCTGCTCTCCCCTTCCCTCTCCGCAAACATGAATTTCGCTTAAGAGATGAATTTAGGCTCCTTTTGTGCCTTTGTAGTTCAAATCGGATCCTCCGGGTTCTTTCCACCTCCTCGCCACCCTTTCCTTTGTTTAATACTTTTGTGATTACGGCAAAAGGGATGCTCGCAGGTCCTAGCCCGAAACACACGCTCCACACCTTTAAATCCCTTACGCTGGAGCAGGTTTTTGGCTCCCCGGCCTCGGCCGGGAAGCAGATGCTTAAACGCAGCTCTTGCACCAAAAAGCAGCTCTTTAAAGGGACCACTGCGTTAGGTTGATTAAAGAATAATTAAGGGCAGTGGGACTCCTTTTGGTACCGCTTCTAGGACTCTCCGTACCCGGAGGATTTCTCCCTAGGTGACCCAGATAAATTACAGATAGGGCTGTGAAATAACTTTTGTCCACGACGGGCCGGGATGAGCCTGGACCGCAAATCCCGGCTCAGCAGTGGCTAATGAGGCAGTCATGCAAAACGCAGCCAGTTAAACCTGAAAAGCAGCGGCGTGGGGTGACTTCTCCTCCCTGCCAGACCCTTGGGGGCTTCACAGGCAGGTTTTCTCCCCTCCCCCCCGCCCCCCCATCTCTCGCAGCCCCTAATTCCGCACCCCAGCCCGGGGTGCCAGCGCGGCTCCTTGGCCAAACGCACAACCGAGACCTTGACCCAGTTTGTTCCCAGTTTGAGGAGAAAAACAGGGTCCGGCTGCTGGGTTTTTGCCCCGTTTCCGTGCGACAGCAGGGAGGGGAGGGGGATTTCCCCACGCCCTGTGCCCCCAAAACTTTGGGGGGAGATTAGCTTGGGAATAGATGCCTGCGCCCAGCCCGGGGGGATGTGGACACCGGCACCATACCGGCCGTGTCCCCAAGAATCAGGACTTGGTGTTTTCCTCCTTTTTTCCTCTCTCAGCGGGAGGAAAACCCCAAGTCCCCATGGAGAAAGTGAAGAAGAGCTTTAAAAAAATTTAAATTTCACTACGAAAGAAGACACACGCTGAAAAAATATAATAACGGGGGGGGCGGAGAGCAAGTGGGAGTTTTCCCTGATCAACC
>NW_020799127.1:1813310-1815972 GCF_003259725.1 Athene cunicularia | reverse complement strand
TTTTTTTTTTTTTCTCTCTTCTCCTTTTCCCTCTTCTCTCTCCCTGAAATATGCACAGAATAACTCAGCCTAAAGCCAATGAATTGCTTGACACTACCCTATCTCTTTCCTGCCCCCCATTATTAGAGCTGATCCCACTCGCAACACTCACAAATCCCGCCTGGTCTCTGTTTGATTAGATTGCCAACCTTTCGTAATCCCTTGATTTGATGAAGTGTCTATTCCCCCCCCCTCCCCTCCCTTCTAAACATACATTTACAGAGAAAGCGCTTGTTGGTTTTAAATCGATGCAGATTGTTTGCTGATAAATTGACTCCATTCCTCCCCCACTCCCCCCCAACTTGGGAAACAAAGCCCCTTTCCAGGTGTGGGGGGGGGTGTCCCCTCTCTCTTTCTCCCTATCCCCTCCCTCCCCCGAGCCTAATTAAATTTGGCAGGACCTTGTACATCCACTCCAAACCGCTTCCCCCCCCCATAAGCGGCAGTGACTGCTACCAAATTAAATTGTTATCACCTCTAAGTGCCCAAATACCCCCCCCGCTGTTCACACCTGTACGCGTTTCCCACCTCCAATAAAAATAAACCCCTCTGCTATCCCCGGCTTTGACACTCGGGTTTCCCCATCCCACGAAGTATTTCCACGCTATCGCGGGACGGAGGTAGGTATCAAAGAAAAATCGAGCGGGGAAAGAAACTCCGTGCAATCAAGCGGAGTTCGGAGAAATAAAACAGAGGGGAAATAAAAATAACTAAAAATCCGTGGTTTCACCCTAGGTGTAACCCGGTCTGTCCCCCCGAGAGCACCGCCCAGGCCTGAGCATCCTCCCCTGCATCCCGGAGCAGTACGAGGGGCAGGACCAGCTGCCCCCACCCCTGGTCGTGGGGTGTCACGCCGGGTGGGGGGGAGCCCCTGAATTTCCCTCTCCTCCAGTGCCGGCAGATCGCCTTCCCCATATCCCCCCCGCGTCTGGTTGCAATTAATACCCCGCCAGGATGAGGCCTCGCCCCCGCCCCTGCTCCTCCCGCATTAAACACTGAGCACCTTCCCCAGCACCCCCGTAGATTTGGGGTTGCCCAAATGCTCCCCACTCCCCCCTCCCTGCCTCCATCCCCGCCGAGGATCTGCGGGGCGCGGGCGACCAGCGCATCACCCACGCGTGACCCTCCCTAATAAACCCCACCAGTCATAATAAATAACAACAACCCAAAATAATAATAACTCGGTCTTAACAAGGATAAAAAAATAAAAAAATAAAAATAAAGTGAAGCCTCATGAATATATGCCCAGGGCTAGCTGGAGTGAGCCGTTTAAAGATGAAAGTGCAAAGAAATAAAGGCTCAATTTAATCTGCCTTAAAACCCTTCAACTTAACGTTTGTGCTGGGAACTCAGAGAGTGAGTACTGATTGGGGATAAATACATTTCTTAGCATGCCTTGGAGCTATTACACCCTTCTCCAACACAGCTCCCTATTCAACAGCCACAGTTTTCATTACCAGCTCTAATAAGTCTTAACATTATTAAATGCCAAGCAGACGATAGAAAGAAACAGGCGCAGGGTGGAAGCTTTCTTTAACACTTAAAAAGAGAGAGCATTTAGGGCTGTCTTCCTCCGGCTCCCCGCAAGGAGAACCCGCAAATGGAGCAAAGGCGTTTGTCAAGAGGAAAAAGGCCAAAACAAAGTTTCCCCCCCCCCTCTCATCCGCAATAATAATAAAAACGCGTTCAAAAAGAAAAAAAAAATCCTCACACACACACCCCCACACGCAGTAAAAGCTGGAGAACAAGTGTCAGGAGCGCGGTAGATTTTTATTTTATTGCAAACCTCCCAGGAAAATTGGTAGGGTGGGTGGGGGGAGAACTTTAAAGATTATTACTATTTTCGAGAAAAAAAAAAATAATACACAGCGTACACTCCCCGCCTCTGAGTGTTTTACAAGTTGAATCATCAATTACCTTAATTGGGGCCATTCAAACTTTTCCAGACATGAAAATATACATTGACAGCGGTATTAATTTATTTTTTTTTTTAATGGTTATTTTTTCATCGCACTCGAGCTTGTGGCGATCGCGGCAGCGCTCGGACGGCGCCGGATCCAACCCCCAAATCCCCGTTTCTGCGGTTGATGCTCCCCCCGCCAAAACCCCAAATCAAAAGCTTTTTGGGGTGATTTCTCCGCAAATCTACGGAATCAGGAAGCGATTGAGGGAAAGGGAAAAAAAAAAAATCCCAAACCCAAACCTGATAAATTAGGATTTATCTCAAGAGATGGGAAAGGGAGCGGAGCCTGCGCGCTCGGAGGTAACGCGGCTCCCCGCGGGCTCCGGCATCAGGAATTTGCCCAAATTAGCCCTCGATTCAAAACGGGCTGGTTTCATAAAGAAATGGGGGCTCGTGTTTTATTTGTCCGCAATATTACCCATGAAGGAAGAAGAGAGCGTTTTGTTTTGCTTATTGACACGCACTTCTGCATGTTATTAAGGAATAAAAAGCCTCCAGCTCCTTCACTTTTTTTTTATTTTGGGGGTGGTGATGGGGAAAACACGCACGAAACAAGGGGGAAAAAAAAAAATCGATCGGCAGTTTAATTTTTTTTTTTTCAAGTAATGAGGCTCGAACAAAATTAATCTTAAACCCAAAATTCTGCCCCCCCCCCCCCCA
>NW_020799127.1:1808019-1813260 GCF_003259725.1 Athene cunicularia | reverse complement strand
TTTTTTTTTTTTTTTTTTCCTTCTACTGTTTGCTTTTGTGGTCAGGAATCTTTTGCTTATAAAGCTTCAATAGACTTGAAGGTCTTTGTAAGTGAAGTTCATCTTCAAGGTTGGAAAAAAAAAAAAAAAAGGATCGGATCCTTAAAGAAACCCCTTTTGTGCACCTTCATTTAAAACTCCCACTAACGTTTGATGGTGACATGGAGAAGCTTTTTTCTGCGCCACATTTCCCCCACTTCAATATTTCCCCACTCACCCGCATTGTCCCAAAATGGGGAAAACTTTGTAGTTAGTGAAAAACTTTGTAAGCGATTCCCCCCTGCTTCCCACACCCGGATTGGGGACCCTCTCCTTGCGGAAAATACCTCTCACCCCGCTCCCTCTTGGCCCGACACTGACAATATCACAAATCCCCCGGAACTCCAACCGACTCAACCCCAACAGGCCTGGGCCATCGCCATTTTGCCACCAATTTTGGAGAAAAATAGCAACCCACAATTTCCTGAAGCCCATCCCCAAGAGTTGTATAATTGCTGTTTTTCCCCCCCAAAAAAAGCACTGAGCTCTGCGACACGAGGAAACAATTTTCTGCCTAAACCGATACAGCAGCTCCTCCCTCCCGTTGCTTCAAACTTCCCCATCCTTGCCAACACCTTCATTGATAAACCTCAATCGGACCCCCTGAAAATATCATCTTTCCCCTTTTTTGGGAGGGACAGGGAATCATCACCCCCACCGAGCTTGCCAAAAATCAGATTCCAAGCACCGCAATGGCCAGCTCTTGCTGTGCCTCGTCCCACACCCCACATTTACAACACAGGAGCTTTAAAAAAGTTTAATTTTTCCTCCCACAAGAGGAAAGCACCAACCGTGGGAGATGATAACAGGGCCCCCTGGCTCTCCCCGCCGTCGGCCTGACCTTAAGCTTTTCATCAGAAAGGCCAGACTTATTTTTCCTGAGTTTATTTAGAGGTGCAAGCCCCCTGTTTCCTCCGATTCGAGGACACCCTCTCTCCCCTCTATGCTTCCCCAGCGCCGGTGGCTCGGCAGCAGCCCCAGCGCAGTGCCGATCCCAGCTTCTCTAATTGATATTGATTGGCCAAATCGGTCAACTGTCAGCCAGAGTTTCAGGGGACCACTTAGAGAGCAGGAGAGAAATCTGTTTAACAAATTCATTTAAGAATCAGAGTTGTCTCCCCTCAGCCATCACCTTTCCCCCTTTATAAATAATTGATCCAAAGCAAAACACCAACAACTCTTTCTCCTGGGAGAGCATCCTCAGCCCAGGGGGCTGGGGACCACCTTCCCCTCTCAGGGCCCTGCATCACTCCCCCCCCCACCTCAGCCATCAGTCATTTTTGGAAAGGACAAATGCAAGAGGCTCTGGAGCCATCCCATCTTACTCTTGGTAGGGAGGGACATTTCCCCTCTCCCAGATGTCCCCTCCAGCCCAGCCCCAGGGCACGCACGACCACTTTTACCTTTGTCGCCCAAGATGCCGTCTATGCTGTGCTTGGCCTTCTTCTCCCCGTCTTCCTCCTTCTTGTCACAGTCCTCCTCTTCCTCTTTCTTCCCGAATTTGATGCGTAGCACACGGCTAATCGAACTCACTAAACCTCAGACAGTCAAAGACAAAAAGGCAAGTATAAGCTGCCTGGGAAGCCAAGGTGGGAGCCGGCCGGGAAAACCCAAGCCGGGGCTGCAGGACTTGGGCAGGAAGCCTTGTGCACACATAAAGGGCATCCGTACCCCCTTTTCCCAGGGGTACACACCTGCCTTATCCTCTGTGCCCTCCAAAATGCCCCCAAGTCCACTGAGCTGCCAAGGTGGACACCCGAAGTTGGACACGTTCATCACTGTCCCCCTGTTGTTCACAACAGCCCCCAGAGCATCACAGCTGGTGCAACACCCCGGGGCACACACCCCTGGGGTTACCACCTGCTTTGGAACAGGGAAAAGGCCCCCCCAATACCCAGCTTTCACCCCAGCCTCAAATGGGACCCTCAGCCTGGATTCAGACCTGGACCTTGTCCTGGATGCTGCTTTGGGGGCGGATGTGCCCTGCAGAGAAGGGTCAGCCCCCCCTAAACAGAGAGCAACCCTCAGTAGGACCTAAAGGGCTCACACATCCCTGCAGGCCCAATGCTGGGGTACAGGGTCACTTTCCATGGGTGATGGGGGGGCCCTGGCTGATGGAAACGCTGCTCTGCAGCTCCCACTGAGCAAGTAAGTCCCAGCAGGGCAACCGGGGTCCCCTTTAAGCCTGAATTTGGGGTCTGCCTCCGTGCACGCTCCCTCCGCACCAGGAGCCCCCCCTGTTTTCACAGGAGTTGGAATAAGTTGGGAAAATGGGTTTGTTTGTGTTTGTTTTTCCAGCAGACCGCAGCAGGCCAGGGCACAGCCCCCCCTCGCCTGGTGTTTATTTGCTGCTGTGGGTTTGCTTGGGGTGATTTATTTCCCCCCCCCTCCCCTATCAAAGCAGAGGCTGAGAGGATGTTTATAACCCCTGGAAACATTTCTAGTGGCAATAATAATTTCCCTCCATCTTTCTGACAAGTATCGGGGTGTCCTTCTTGCCAAGCTGCCTTCTCACCTGAGGGCACAGTGCTCCGGTCACAGTGCCCATCTTTCAGGAGCCTGTCTCGGATCTCCCAGCTAAACATCCCGGGGTTTTCCCGTTTGTATTCCTCGATTTTCTTCTCCACGTCGGGAGTCGCAACCTGCTTTTGTGATCAAGGGACACCGGTGCGTGCCCGCGTGTGCAGAGAGAGGGAAGGGGAGAGAAAAAGCGCTTTTAATTGAAAAGAAAAGCTGTTCAAGCTCAGTTCAATCCTCCTCGACCTGGCTGCTAGTTTGGGGGTTGAGAAGAGGGATTTGAAGAGGGAAAAGGAGGGAAATAAAGATGGGGAAAGGCCCTTGTCTCCCAAATGTTGGGTACCCTAAAAGTAGAGTCTCTGGAGGCCAAGGAGATCAGCCAGGCTGGGTTTATCCTGAGCCCCGGGGGGAGAAGGAGGCAGGGAGGGGGTGCAATAGATGCTTTTTGGGGGGAGGGTATGTACAGCCAACGATTTATTATTCCCTCAAACATCCCAGCTCGCCTCCTCACCACACACGGGGGTTAAAGCAAATGCTTGAACACGCGCCACTTGTTGCACATGGGGGAAAAAAAAAAAAAAATCACTTCAATTTATTCATAGCCTTCAACTCGGCACCGGTTTCTACCCATCTGAGCCTGCAAACTGCAGCTTTATCCAAGTCCCTTCTCCTCCCCTCGTCTTTCCCCGCGTGTCCACCTGAAAAACTTAAACCCCCCGCAAAGAAATCTTAATTTTTTTAACCTAAGGAGGGCGGTTTAGCTCGGCCCCCGCATTGCACTCACCCTGGGCTTGCTGCCTCCGATGGCTCCGGGACGGATGGAGCCCGTCTCCTGGTACCTACAGAGGATTTTGGAGACGCAACCGTGGGAGACCCGCAACTGCCGGGAGATCACGCAGGGCCGGATCCCGTGGTGAGCCATCTCCACGATTTTATGACGGATGTGGTTGGGCAACGGTCGACCGTTGATGAACACCCCTCCGAGCTGGTTCACCCTGCCCTGGCCCAGCGGGGTGGAAAACTGGAGAGCAAGGGAGGGGAAAAAAAAAAAAAAAGGAAAAAAAAAAAAAAAAGAAAGAAAAACAAACCCAACAACGGGGAGGAAAAGTTAACAGGGAAAAATCCAGAAAAATGGAGCGCATCCCTCCCCGCGCCTTCAGCTTCTCTCCCGGTATTTAAACCTTTGAAAAAAGGGAGAAACTTCTCGCCCATCCCCTGGCCTCGGTATTTATCTCCGCATCACGGGGGAGACTTTTCCCATCGATGGAGGGAAAATAAAACCAGCCCATGATCCGTACCCCCATCACCCAGCTCCCCGAGGCGGCCGCTGTGTTTGTGCCTCTATCCCTTTATTTTTGGCATTTTACACCTATTTTTAAATCATACCCGACGTTATAAATAAGGGAAGATTTAAAACCGCGTGGCAACCCCCCAAAAAACTTTCAATTTCCACCCCAAAAAATCGCGCACTCCGCTTCAAATTACGGACCTATCTGCATTCAAACAAACTTTTGGAAATAACCTCTTTAAATACCCTCGAGGAGCTTTTGGGTTTTTTTATTGTGGTTTTTGGTGGGGTTCTGTTAAGCGGCTCCGGGAGGTGCAGAGCAAGCGCGGATCTCCCGCGGCCGCGCCGCTTCCCCGACACCTTGCGCGGCGCATCCCCGCCCGGAGCGGGGGACCAGCGGTTCGTTAATCCCCCTCCCCAATTTGTTTAATATCTCGCAATGTAGATCTTGCAGATTAATACGATTTCACAGGCTGGAAATGGAAGGGAAAAAAAAAAAAAAGAGAGAGAGAGAAAGAAAAAGGAAAAATAAAAAAGCGAGGGGAAGAACTCAGCTGGGTAATTTGCAGAAAGACTGGAGGGGGCGAGGGACGGGGAAGGCGAGGGGGGGGATTTTTCTCTTTATACAAAGAAAAGTCGATTCCAGAAATTGCCTCGCGATTTAACAAGAATCATGCACCACTAATTCCAAGTCACTTGGCCAGCACTCCCTGGATATATCATTATCGACAGATAACACTCGAGTGGCCAATTTTACATTCAAGAGGTACTAAAACCGCCGGCCGCTCTCTCTTTTCATTATTCCCAGTCATGTTGTGCAAATATTGTTGTAATCCTTTGATCCTTTCCCTTGCCGTCTGTTTTACTTCATTTGCTACAGAAAAGCACTTCAACAAATCCCCCCAGCTTGTATGTTTTGCAGCCTGCGTGGTTTTCCACAGGTTTGAGTTTCGCCACTTGATCACGGTCAGGATAAAATTCTCCTGTTTAATAAATGCGGGGAGAGGGGTCTCGCTCTAATTTTGCTTTTTTTTTTTTTTTTTTTTTCTATGCCTGGAGTGGTTTTAGCCTCATTGTTCTAGTAATTAACAGTATTTAGGAAAAAAACCCGCATGTTTGTTCTGCCTTTTAATTTAGTTTGCTATATAGTAGTAAGTGCCAGGTTTCAGGAAGACAAATCAGTCTTTATGAGAAAACGAGTGAAATTATAGTGTAGAAC
The DNA here is from genome assembly GCF_003259725.1 of Athene cunicularia. NCBI lineage: Eukaryota > Metazoa > Chordata > Aves > Strigiformes > Strigidae > Athene > Athene cunicularia. Next base: position 1,808,158 of record NW_020799127.1, on the reverse strand, counting down.
AAAATATTACAGCACATAAGTTTACTTGCCAGTCATAGAAATTAGAATGAGGGGTTTATAGTCTAGTCATAGGAGTCCTTTATTTGTCTTTTGACAAATAAAGTCTTACTCCTATTTGCAGTTACACTTTCAATATTTC
>NW_020799127.1:1760295-1807969 GCF_003259725.1 Athene cunicularia | reverse complement strand
CTGTCACAGCCGGGGGAGGGGGGGGACACTCCTGCTGGAAAGCAATTTCACAAATCATTTTTCTAACAATTAAGGAGTGTGCAGGGGTGAAATGGCGATTTCACATGCAGGTCTGGGGGCCGGGGGGGTGTTACCTGCGCACCCAGCTGAGAAAGAAGGAACCCCTTTCTAAATTTTAAATTTTTTTTTTTTTTCCTTTTTTTTGCCCAGTGCTTTGCTTCATTACCCATGTTCACAAAAGAGAGACCCCTTCTTTTCTCTCCTGGGAGCAGCGAGCAATAGATTAAAACAAGCATCAATCAGGAAAGGAGCAAGTAACTGCTTAAAGAAACAGGGTCAGAATTCCTCCCCGCTTTCCCCTTTCCCTGCGCATCTCCATGGTTTCCTAAGGTATGTTTCTGGTTGATAAATGCCGTATATCGCTATTCCCTTTGGAGAAACGGCTTGTAAATCAGCGCTGAAAGCCAACTCATAAGCAGAAGGGAATGGGGTTGGCGCTTTTTTTTTTTTCCCCCCATTTTATTTTTTAGGAGCATCTCTCGCCCCCAGCATCCATCCCCTGCATCCTCCGGGAGAGGAAAGGGGTTTTTCAAGAGCGAGGTGTTAGATGTCCCCTTGAGGGGGCCAACACCACCAGGCTGGAAAGGAAAAGGGCTGTATATCCAATTCTCGGCTTGAAAAGGATGCACACAGGTTAGCTAAGCCTGTCCAGAAAAATCACCGGGGCATGAGCACTGCGCCGGAGGCGAGCAGTCCCTATCATCAAGTATTATTAATTATGATTCTCCTCAACGGAAAGTCCGACTTTTTTTTTTTTTTTTTTCTTTCGGGATGCCATCCCATTTCTAGAGCGATGCCGATCTAGAAACGAGAGATCTCCTTAGAAGCCAGATGCGTCTCATCTGGTCAGCTAAAACCTGAAGAATTTGATCACGATTTTTTTCCCCCCTCCACAAGTAAAATGAAAAAAAAACCCAAAACACCTCAACCCCAAACCCGCCCGAGGATGAATTATTTAATGAAAAGTTGCTACCTTCTGCAATTACAAGAAGATTACTAATGTGGGAAGGTTTTCCATTTGAGATCCCGGAGTAATAAGCATTATTTTTTTAAGCGATTATCCAATAAATCTCTCTTTAAAGGACGATAAATCCACCTTGAAAACCGGGGATTTAAAAAAAATATTTCTGAGGGACTTCCGCATTTTTTAAAATGACCATTGAAAAAATCGTCAAAGGAAGAGTAACACATTCAGCCTGAAGTGTTTGTTTTTTCAGAAAACCCAGAAAGGAGAGAAGGAATACTTGCAGCAAAGGCAGACTCAGGAAAAACAGGCTGCTTGGTTAAAAAGGTGGCTGAGAGCTGGAAAAACAGCACCTGGTCCAGGATCAGGGAAGCTAAGTCCACCCATCCTCCCCATCACCAAAAAAAATTAATTTTTCTTATTTGCATTAAAGCCCAGGAGCTGCCAGAGGAGGCAGATGGGATTTGGGTACAGCTATTTGGTGCCTGATCCCACTCGAGCCTCTTGCAGCATCCCTGACCTTCTGATGCAGAAGAGCCCTCGCACGTCCCACAGGACCCCAAGTGTCCCCGGGTATCAGGGGTCCTTGGGCAAGGCAGCTCCTCAAAGGGAGCTTTAGGCAAAATATGAGCTGCATTCATTGCTAAGATCTGCTGTTGGTTGCAGGTGGGTTAGAAGAAGCAAAGACAGAGCAGGGAACGGAAATTTAAGGTCTTTTGCTTGGTTCCCCAGCTCCAGAGTGTGGCTCTTGGGCTGCCTGCTGCTCTCTAATTCTCCTTCCTCCCCTTTCTCAGGGGAACAAGGCTCTGCTTATTTGCCCAAGATGCTCTTAACTTCCTTGCTGAAGAGGGAAAAAAAGTTCCACGCAGTCAGACCATGGGGGTTTTGAAGCCCTAAAGCAGGGAGGAAAACCATTTCCACTTCCAGGACTATTTCTAAAGAAGTTGTTTGCACTTCTTTAAAATGCACCATCAACACCGACCCCGCAGCTTTACAGGGAACCGGGTTAGTCGTGCTGTTAGTTTGTGCATGTAACAGGATTTTTTTTTTTTTTTTTCCCCCTAGGGAAGCCAAGACCCAAACCCAAGAATAAAACTCTTCCAACTCCACTCTCCATCAGGATGCCAAACAAAAGGCGGAGTGTCACAACACCACCGGGCTCCTTGGATCTGCCTCTCCACTGGGTCAGGTTTAATTTGCCCAGGGTGCAGTATTAATAGGATGTAAGCTGCGCCCTTGAACAATTACCTTATCAAAGCATAACATCTATGGAATGAGCGAAGTATTTGCATTAAACAAATCAAAATAATAAGGCTGGCAATGGCCTTGTTCATTCTTTGAACCTATAAGTGGCTTTAGAGATATTCAACAGGCCCGCACCAACTTCTATTCCACTGGTAGTCCCTGCTTAGTTTTTCTAAAGAAGATTAACTACTCCTTGCTAAAAGGCTCAGTTCTACTTTTGTCAGTGTGCACAGACTAATTGGGTTTTCCCTGCATACAACGGGATTCCTGTACACCCACTACTGGTCTCACTTCCCATTTCACGTGGCTTTTGAAGACAGGGAGAACACTTTCCTCCGTGTGTTTGATTTGTTCAGTGTTATGCAGTAGAAATAACACACTAAAACAGGACCTGACCATGTGGGGAGAACGACCACATTGAGAGATGCTGCTGGAACAGAATAAGGGTGGAAAAGGGGATTTTCCTAACTGGTCCCTTCCTGGAGTTTAGCAAATAACAGCTTTCATGGGAACAGGCTTCTGGAGAAGGTGGCAGGGGACACAGCTGGTCCCAGGGGGAAAACACTGAGCCAGGGCACCTAGGGGCCAACGTGCTGTGAGAGGAAAGAGGACAAACTGGGAGGAAGAGTGATCATGATTTTAGGGTGCCTTTCCTTTTAGTATGCTCAGCTTCAGGCATGCTAAAGATGGATTTACAAAAAAGAGCAGAGCACCTGCCCTCAAATAACTCAAGCTGCCTCTGCGCTGGATATACATCCAACCCCCTTGTTATCTGGCTCATAACTCGCCTGTTCCCAGATTAGTCCCACCCCAGTACTAAGGGCCAGGACATTTTGCACCCCCATAAAGACATCACTCTCCCTTCCTTACGCTGGGGAGTAAGGAAAGCACGCCCAGATGCCTGTATCGAACAGCCCAGCTACTCTCAGCACTTCCACAGCTGTCTGAATTTTCTGGGAGCTGAATCTACTGTAGCAACAATCCTTTACATAGACAGAGGGGAACACCACGCTGGACGAGGCCCTTGGAGAGACAGGTAAACCAGAGCACAGGGCTTGTACCCCCCAGCCTGGCCCCAGGAGGCTGACAGCGTAGAGGAGACCATGGCAGCAGCAAGCAGCAGCCCTGGAAGAAGTCTTGAACATGGAGGGGAGAAAACACAAAAGGTTTGGTCTGGTCTTTCCTGAAGTGTAAGGAATCAGATGGAGCCAAGCAGCATATTTGTCTGGGTGAATTAAAAGCACAATCCTCTCTTCCCAGAGGGAGCAGTTGCTTCATATTTATACATTTAGTCTTACAGGTGTAAAATAGCTTCCCTTTATGCTTATATAATAATTTTTTCATTTGAATTTCAAGGCTTTATTCCCTTCTTTGGATTCAAGTCTCCTACCTGAGCCTGATTCTCCATATTGCCATTAATTCCTTCATCACAGAAATGAATTCCATTTAATTCTCTATAGCAGTTGTTAAGGTAGATCAAAAAGTGCATTTGCAAAGGTTTCTTCCCCTTCTCCCTTATAGTTTCCAGCTCACCTGTGTCCTGAAAAGACTTGAATTTGAAGCCATAGCACTATTCACCACCAGCAACTCTCATTGCAGAGAAGAAAGGGATGGACAGGAGAAACCCTTCCCCCCACACACTTCACAGCTGGGGTATTTCACCCTGACTGGGATTAATAAAGTTAATTATTGATACCAGCTGCAGATACAGCTTACCTGTTCCACCAGGTGAGTTATAATTAAGTAAAACCTGGCCCCAATTCAGTTGGAAAGCTGAGACAACAGCAGAACCCAGGATTTCCATGAGGAAGAAGGCAAGGAAATGGAGAGATTTAAGGAAAAACTTTGAACACACAGATTTTCAGCAACACTGGTCCAATCAAGAAAAAACAAGGGAAACCAAGTAAGGCTTCCCTGGCTGTATCAGGTGCTTCCCTTTTTGATGGAGAAAGTCTGTGCTCAATGAAAAAGGAGTTAATATACAGACAGTGAATCAGGACAGCTTGTGGGTAAAGGAAAAAGTTCAGTGCTGTGCTTTTTTCTATCTATATATACTGCATAAGGCAGCCGTAGCCATGTGGTACCCTGAAAGCAGCACATCTTTACACCACACTGTATGAAAACAGCAAGAACAACTCAGCTAAGCAACTTATTGATAGAAATCAAGAGATAACAATAAGATTCACACAGACCATATCAGCCTTCAAGAAAAATTACATAATTATACCAGGTTTGTTGCCGTAACGCCAGCGTTATTCAGACTCGTTACTCAAAACCTCCTCATCTAAAGCCCTTCATTTAAAATTGCTTGGCATCCCAGTATAAATCCTGCTTTTTATTCCCATTTCAGTTTAGGTCAGGTATTTATCTCTAGTATTGTATAAGTGGAGCTGGTTTGTTGCCAACTGGAACATTGCACAAATACATTAAAAAAAAAAAAAAAAAAAAAAAAAAAAAAAAGAGAAAACAAGATAGCTGGAAGCCCTCTTTCTAATGCTTAATTATAGTATTGAGAATTCAAAATCCCACAACACACCTTCACAGCTTAAGTATGGCCAGCAAAGCAACATGGTAATATTGTTTTTCTGAAATAGGTGATGGCATAGAGTAAAGCACATACCAAGGGCTAGAGATCAGGATGCTGCATGAGGATGGGAAAGGGAAGCTCGGGAACCACTGACTTTTGTAGCACTGGACCCTTCTTGGGAACGGGTCATATAGGAGAGGGCACAGCCACCTGGGCTGTATGAGCTCTGTATGGGAGTGCTCGGGTGGTTGGGGGGGTGCTCAGGGTTTGGTTCGGTTGCTTTGGGGTTTGTAACGAGGGCAAGTAGATGAAGTAAGCTCTTAGAGATTGCTTAACACAATTCTCAAATTTGTTTCTGAGGTTAGTAGAAGGTCTAGGGAAAAGCATACATAAAGCAGCAGAAATGATCAAGTCTTATAAGCTCTGGTAAACTTAAGGATTTCTTTTTTTTTTTTCCTGGGCTGGTTACTCCAACCTCAAGGTAAGTGTTATATAACTGCTTGGCTTTTTTCTTCTGAAAGCTGATAATTTTGTAGTTTTGCTCCTTGTCTTCTTGATCTTCAAATTTAGGATAGACCTTATACAGCAATTCTATTAAAGTGATTAAAAAAGATTAGTGTTTTTTTTCAAAAGAAATGTGGTTTTTTGGTTATCCTTAATTTTATGTGGTTGGACTGACTACTGATCTCCCCTTGTAAGCATTTCTGAGATGGGTGGAGGTAGGTTAGTGCTGGGAGGGCAGCTCGGGTGGAGGAATACACTGTAGTAAGTAACTTCATGGTGAGTAAGGCAGTAGTAAGTGAGGTCAGAGCTCTGTAGGTGCTTTCGGACAGGCTGGAAGAGCTTTCTTTGCTCTGAGCCCTGTGCTGGGGGAGGAGTTGGGGAGAGGGTGTCCTTGAGTATCAGTGCTACAGATGAAGATGTGGATGCAGGAATAGACTGAGCTCACTGAGGATATTTCTTGTATTAGCTATATATTTTTGATATTTATCTAAAAAATCACTGGTCAGTACTATGAGCCCGAAACAAGTTGGTTTAGAAGCAAAGCAAGCTGTTGCTGCAGAATGTGATTTGTTTGTGAAGGGGCTGGTTTGCAAACTCCCCTTGTGGTGGTAGGAGAGAGTCCTTCTGGCTGAGGAACTTGCCTTTATCATTAAAATAACTGGTTTAATTCTTACTTTTGCTATAGATTTCTCTATTTAACTTTGGTGGGCCCTTTTAGTAAAAGCAGGGTAATATTTCTGTTATCTCTTTGCTGTCTTGTCCACAAGCTCTATAGGACAATGATGGCTTGCAGATCCTCCTGGGGATGCTCTGAGTTGCCGAAGAGTTACAATTCTGCAGTTTCCCTGGTGTGATTTGCAGGAGGCTGTACATCTCTTCCCAAAAGCTAGTTAAAATTTTGGATTCTTCCAGTACTGAGGAAGAGAGAAACAGCAAGCGCAGGGGAAGAAAAGGTTAAATCCCACCAAGCAAACCTCCAATTCCTCTCTTTCATTCCCACCAGGTAGCTTCTAATTACTCCAAGAGGAAAAAGGTCAGGAGGTGGGAGGAGGCTGCCACAATAGGGAGGAAAATGTTTTATTAGCTACTAAGTTAAGGGCTCCCACCCCCTGCCCAGGCGTACCCCTGCACCCTGCTATTCTCTGCAGGCTTAAGACTCTCAGCAATGCTGAGCTATTTCTTGTAGGTGATACCTTTGATGGCCAGGTATTTTTTTTAAGTGGGGAAAAAAATGTCCCCATGTTGGTTGGTTTTGTATAACTTGACTGCTAAGTTGTGATTTCCTTATCGATTCAGACTAATGCAGTGCCATTGGCTTGGGCAATATTGCATGGAGAAGAGCAGCTCTCTCTGCTTTGGAGCACTTGGAGCTGCACATGGTTGTAGTACTGCTGCATGTGGAGCTTGAAAGGTATGTTTCTGTCTCCATCTGTGCCCAGAAGTGCTTGAGATGAGCGATTATTTTCTTTCCATGCAGGCAGTAGCAGTACGTCCTGTTTCTGTAAGATGCTTTCTCTGAGCGTTATTGTAAGACCTTGTGAAATTCGAGATGAAGCTGTTTGCTTTCCTAATGTGAGACTCAGTGGTGTTTTGTCTTCCTTTTAAAATGTATTTCTCTAGCCATTTTTCCCTCATCCTATAATAGTGATTACACCAATTCACAGTGAGACAAGACATTAAAGGGGGGGAAAAAAAAAATCCCCGTCTAAGAAATGCATAATTTTTTTGTCTGAAGGAGATAAGTCTTCAGAAACACAGAAAGAAATTTGCACGCGGCTCAGCCTCATAGTGCTTAATCTCATGCAATAATCGCTGCTGCTTGGGTTGGCAGAAGAATAATTAAACAGATATTAAAATTGCAATCGGCTGTCACTGAAATCTAATAGGAACCCTGGGTGATCAACATCTGAGCCGCTATCTGGGGGAGAGAAGTCAAGGGGAGCTTTCCCTGGTGGGTTGTCCCCATCCTGGGTGCAACAACCTGGATCTGGAGTTGGAGAGCGGCGGTGGGGTTTGCAGTGGTGCAAGCTCTGCGGCTGCCCGAGCAATCTGCAGGATAAATCCTCTTAATTCATCTCGAATCCATATATCGGTGGCTTGCTTGTGCGTAGCAAAGCCTGGACACAAGGTCTCTGATCTGCCGCAGTGCATCGAAGATGCTCTTGACTTAGTCGAGTCTAGTGCCGAGATGTCGACTGTGTATAAAGTCCGTGAGATCCTTTGCAGACTGACTTTAAGTCTGAAAAAGTGGTTTAGAACAGCAAGAGAGGGAACATTATATTACCTTGAACATTAAGCAAAGGATCAACTTTGGCTCAGAAGAGCCCCTTGGTGCTTGTGGGGGCTTGTTTTAATTTGGTGCTGACTTTTAAACATAATTTCTTTTAGCAGAGACCAGTTCAGGGGCCTGAGATGAAAGACAATCTAGTCACTAATGCACTGTAAAGTTGGAGGAAAAAAAAACCCAGCCACTGAAAAACCCTTATTAGGCAGGAGGGTATTTTTTCCAAGAGTCAATTCTAATTTCCTGAATTTTCATTAGAAAGGAGGGGAGAGGTTTTCTTCTTTCCTCTTAATTCCTCTCCATAATCAATTGTTTTGCTTTAATATTTGACATAGGTGACAAACTGTTGAAAGCAGGTAATTTAATTGTTTTGCTTCCAATACGCTTAAGTCTTTGATGAGTGGCCTCCTGTTTCTGGCACCATTAAAGCCTATGGAGATGTCATCCCTGCACTGGGAGACAGGTCATGCCCATGTAAAGGAGGGTGTGCTAATGGTAATACGCGACTCCTCGGGCGGCAGTGGTGCAGGATCAGGTCCCCATAACACAAACACGGGAGGAGATTTTGATCTGAATTATTTTGGCCTAAATCCAAAGTAACCCATTGACTTCAGTGCAGTTACTCTGGCTGGATGGATGCCCGGCATAATGGGAAGCAGGGTTGGGGGCCCCCCTCTGAAAAGCAGATATTTAACATTCACAGGTTACTTCTCAGCGTTAAGAAAAACAAATTAACAAGCCTCCAAAAGGATTTATTCTCCTGGAACAGTAAAATTTCTACTTTTTTTCCTCTTTGTCACCTAAAACTAAAATCTTTCTGTCTTCAAGACACCTTTTTTTCAGTTTCTAGATTTTTTTAAGCCATTACCTGTATAATTTTTTAAGCCCATGGTTATATTAGCCTTGGATGATGCAGTATCTGTAAAAGAAGGGTCTTTTGCTCTAACGCGCCGGCTGCACTTGACTGTTTCCTATTGATAGGAGATAGAGCAGCATGGAAAATAGCCTGCGCAAGGCCAGGTAAAGGGAGGGAAGTTAGTAAGTCTGCTCAGCATATAAAACCACCCATTCCCTTATCATAATCCATAGACCCACTTTCCTAACATCACCCCCGCTCTTCTGGGGAGAGGTAGAGCTATCTTCCCAGGCTGGAGAGAGCTAGATAGTAGACGAGCCACACACTTATCACCCAGCGCAGCGGGTGTAATAGGAACTGAAAATTGCTCTAAAATAAAGTTGCTGGGGAATTAACTTCTAAAGGGTGGAAATCCTCAGAGGAGGGGGGTTTGGGATCTGTACAGAATTAAAATCAGCCTTGTGCTTGGTCCTGCTCTGTTCCTGGGGAGTTGAAAGCCTCAGGTTGGCCAAGTATCTTTTTTTTTTTTTTCCCCCCTGAAGACTTAACGATTTTGTGCAGTAGCTCTGATGGATCAGGCCCTGGGAATGCACTCCTAATGAAGGTGAGAAAGGCGAGGCGATGCAAAGCCCTATCGTGACACTTGGCCGCTTTGGAGCATGTCTTTGGGCTGACCTTGCTGAGCTGTGTTAATGCAAAAAGCACCCAGCACCTCGCTGAGTTCATCTTTGCTGTTGAGCGAGGCTGGCAGAACTGTACCTATAGCATAGCTTTAAGCTGAGCCTTCTAAAACTGGCTCCTGGACCTTGGTGAAATCACATAGACCTTGCATGGGCACTGGAGACCTTTGCTATGAGCCCTGCCTTCTCCCTGTGCTGGCTCAGCAGAGCATTTTCCTTCCATCCCTGCTCAGTCAGCAGCTGTGGATGCCTCCGGGGTGTCCTCTGAAATTCAGGGGGATTTAAGCTGTGCTTAAAGCAATTTTGATGAAGCAGAGGAGGGAGCCCATGGGAGGTAAGTATTTTGTGGCTTCGGGGCATGAAAAAGAGTGCTGGTGGGAGAAAACAGTCATGTAAGCAGACCAGGGCAGTCAGGATAGCCAGTTGCTCCCTGTAAATCTATTTTTTTCCAAGTTTTTAAACCTAGAAAGTAGGGTTGCTTTGCTATTAGTTGTCTTGGCTCTATTGCAGACAGAAGCTTAGTCCAACATTTCATCTGCTTTTCTTCCTGAGACCATGTTTGGAAACAAGTCTAGAAAAGCAACCTGAAGTGCAGACTTAATTCCCCTCACCTCCCTGGAAGGATGCTTTCCTGAATGGGACAAAAACTACTGGGTCAAAGAACAACATCTAGCCAAAAAAAAAAAAAAAAAAGGTAATAATCTGGAAGTATATTTATCATATTGTAATCCCAAAGAGGTCTCAGGATAGAGCTGGTTTTAACATGGGAGTCGCTGCAATGCTCCTTTCCCCTACAGCAGCAGCCGCCCAGCTCCAGCAAAGCCAAAAGACATTGTTAGAACCAATGCATTGAGAGTGGAGGAGAAAATAAATTGCTAATAAAAACTCTAGGGGATGCCGTATGAATGGGAATGGAAATAGAGCCTGGCATACGTTTTTATTGACTTCAATGACATTGCACCATGTTGTCCCCACACTTGCTTTTGGTGATAAATTACAGAGTGTTTCTGACAGGGGTGGAATGATTAAGCTCAGATGTCTTATTAAGATCTCTCCTTTCCAAAATGTCATGTTGCCTTGATGTTTAAAGGTCTCTGTTGTGCAACAAACACGGCATTGTGGTGAGCAGCAGGCTCGCTGGTGCAGGCAGGCAGGACCCGTGTGGTCCCGCTGGGAAGCGTGTGGAGGGGGAGGACTGGCAGCTCCCCTCTCCCAGCTGGACTCTTGGCTGCTGGGGTCCCACTGGTGGCCCTGAGAAGAGGAGGAATGGGATGAGCAACGTGGGGCCTGGGGTGAAATTTCCTGGGGCTTCCAACCCTCCTTCTCCTGGGCCAGCTCAGCCACCGGTGCCTTGAAGCACACCCACCAACCTTCTCCATGCAGGTTTGCAGCCCCTCGCTGTTCAGTCTGACTGCGCACATCTCCAGTGCAACGTCCTTGCCCTGTCCCCTGTTATCCCAGGGGATGCACATCCCTGCACAGCTCAGGCAGGATCAACACGTGGTCTCAGAGGTGTGTGCTTGGCCACAGCTCTCCATCGAGGGATGGGGGAATGTTTGAAGGCTCCTGACCCTAAGGCCAGTCCTTTGCAGGACCTGGCACAACTGTAGGCTGCCATATTCCTGCTGCTGGTCACTGAGCAGTGAAGATAAGACTCCGGCTCAAGTCCCTCTGTAGCATTAACAATCTGTCAGTGTCCTTCTAATGGTACAAGCTTAGCATGTCGTGAAGCATCTGGGTACATCAGGAGCTTGGCACCAAACCGAGTCCAAAAGGGCCCTGTGGAGAGCAGAGGGGGGCTGGTGGCTTGGTTGCTCTCCTGGCCCTGGTGCCTTTGGCCCTGCTTGCACATCTGCGGGAGAGGACGGGGTTGGGAGCCCTTAGGGAGAAAGGAGTTGTCACACGGAGGTGACTAGTGTGTCCCCTTCCCCCTGCGGCAGTGCCCAGCCGTGCAGAGCAGCGAAGCCTGTGCACCACCCGCGCTCTGAGGGGATGCTCGCCTTCCCTTCTTCGGGGGAAAAACCCTCACTCTGCTCCGCCCGAAGTTTCTCAAACCTGCTCCTCGAAGCAAACTGATCGTCGGAGTCTCACCTCTGCAATTTTTTTTGGGGTGGGCGCCGTGTTAGCGGCGAGCAGAGCATCGCCTCTGCTGGTCCTCAGGGGCGCTGGTCCCGGGCTGGGGGCCCGGCTCTCCATCAGCAGATACCTGCTGCCACCCCGTGGCCTCGGCCGGGAAGTTTCCGGCAGAGATGCGCCCCCGCCTTCCTCCCAGCCATCCTCATCCTCCTGGGCAGGTCCAGGCTGGACCTGGGTCAGTTATGGCCTCGTCACTGGGACGCAGAGGTCTGGAGGGTGCTGGCTCTCCTTCCCTGTAGGAAGTCTGTTTTGGAGAAGCTGGATTTCACTTAGTTCTTGGCATCTTTGGAGCAGGGTTGTGTGTGTCACTTGGGTTTAGAGCTGATCTGTCTGGGGGTCCCATATCAACAGTTCCTTCAAGGCTTACTCCTGCAATCTGGAAAACTTGGAAGAAAACAGGGAGGGTAGTAACTCGATGCTTTCTATTTTATTTTTTTTTCTCTCTCCCTGAAAGTTTCATGTGATTTGGATTTTCTCCTGACTGGTGGAACGTTTCCTTCTGTCTCCTTCACTTGCAGTCTGGGGGCCTTTACATGTATTTAATGGATTCTTTGGGGTGGCAACAGGGTCAGCTGCCCCCCAAGTTTGGGGGAACGGGAACTGGAGCCAATAACCCATGGGACTGGGATGCACCTGCTCTTTGGTTGGGCCATTGCAATAAGGATGTGTGAATAGCCTGGTGACAAGGTTTTCTCTTCCCAAGGATTTTAGGGGTTTGGTTTGCATCTGTTTCTGTTCCATGTTGGTTTTGGGGTACCTGAGCACATACTGACTCCTAGCTTTAAAAACAGGTGCTTGTCTGTTTTGCTAAATTATATCCTGACTTTAATTTGACAGAAGAAAACCTCTATTTTTTTTTTCTTCACAGTTTGATGCAGCAAACTAAATACTGTGGTGCAGAATAGGAAGTGGGAGGGCTAGGGCTTCCCCTGATCCTGATGCCTCTCCCAGCACCTGCCAAAATCAGCTGAGAGGAGCTCTGTATGGGTTCGGGGTGCTGTGGCACGAGGTGGTCACCTTTCCTTCCACTTTGGCTTGTAACTCAGGAGCCGAGAGTGCAGCAAGTCGGCAGATGAGCTGCCAGCTTGGCTCACGTGCTGTGGGAAGTCACTCATTTCCTGCCCTGGGCTCCTCCAGGGAGAGAAGCTGCTCTTTGACAAGCTTCTTAATTAGCCAGAAAGTTGGGTCATAACCACTGCTGTGTCTCCCCTTGTCATGGTTAGACTCCAGGGTGTGTGAAAAATCGAACCAGTACAATGAGTGTTTAGAGGAGCTCATGTTAATTTTAGAGAATGAAAGGAGGAATTTTTTTTCTCCCCCCTGTTGATAATGATTTTTCAATACCCTCAGGAAAGGAAGAGAAAGGGGTCTCTTTCAAAACGGCTTTAAAAACGTGTCCCTTGGAAGCGCCGGTGGTTTGGGAAGGAGGCACTTGGCTCCTGGGCTGGTGCAACAGGCTCCTGTACAGTTGTCTGGTGCTGTCGGAGCTTGGGCTTTGCTCAATGCCAGGGCAATGCAGTGGAGCCAAAAGCAGGTCATTAACCCTTCCTCATCCCTTGGCAGCCCAGAAGTGGTGCAATTAAATGGTCAACAGTGGGCATGACACAGGATGGTCGTGGCAAGCTTTTGGCCTGGGGTCAAGGTCACCAGTTTCCTGCAGACCCTGATGCTTGGTGAATCACGTGCTCTGATTCCTGTTTTGATCCCATTGGCTTTGAACTTTTTTCCTCCTCTACTGGCATTTTGCAAAGTACAAGACACGCTTTCCTTACAGCCAGGAGTCTGTTGGCAAACCCGAGGATTCACTGAAGTTTGTTCTGGTCTAGGAGGAAACAGTTATGACTCTAACAGAGTGGATTTCCAAGATAATCATCCAGACTTGACCAGTGACTTGCTTCTTACCTTTTTCTTAGCCTGTCTTCTGCTGTGCTTGAATCTGAAGTTCCTTCAGATCATAGCAGAAGCTTGAGGTCGCTGAGCCCTTCATGCAAGGGGGAGATGATCCGTCTTGCACTTTGTGTCCTTGATACTTCACCTGGGTGTTTGTCACTGTTGTCCTTAGGTGCTAAACCATGGTTCTGGTTACTCAGACCCTCCCTGCAGTGCCCCATCGGATGGGTTGACACCCATGTGCAGGGAAGATGGGCTGGGATTTGCAGACCGTGGGGTGCAGTATGCAGCAAGCCTGGCTCTGCCTTCTCGAATACTGTCATTACTGGAGGATCTGACTGCAGGATGTGATGGTGAGGAAAGGTACTTGAGCATGCTTTAAATACTCTCTGGAGCTTTAGGTATGCATGAGAGCCCTGAGAAGGGGTGTTTTACACTAAGGGCTGAGTATTTTGTGTATGAATGAGATCTGTCAGACTTTCCTTTGGTACCAGTTGCCTTGCAGACCTGGAGGATGCTGGGCTTGGTGTAATTAGCAACGTCAAAGCCTCAGATCCTTCTTCTCAGAGCCCAGAGCTCCTGGTTTTGATGGGCTAAGTGCCACTTAAGTCCTCAGGTTTTTTGGCATCCTTGTCTGGGGGACCTAGAGAGCATGTTGTGTGGCCTCGACTTCTCAGACTGTGTCTAGGTAATAAAACCTTGATAGCAGAGGCTGACAAGGCATTACTGGGTGCTGAGTGCGGTTGTGGCCTCTAGCAGGAGCTCCAAGCAGAGTCTGAGCGTGCATCAGTATCTAATGTACTTGCAACACAGGAGGGAGCAGAGCCTGAGAAGGACATGTCGGAGGTGTCACCCTCTGCAAAGTGAAGAATTGAGTGTTGTGGGACCTGTTTTTCAAGCTTAGCTGCATTACTCTTGGCCCAGACAGCTGTGTGAAGGGTTGCAGTGCTGCAGGTGGTTTGTAACCCTCCTCTGTTAGTGGGTGATTTGTAAAAACAGACCCAATTCTTGCTCAGGCCCTTTTAAAATGTGGAAGGAGGCAAAGCAAGATGCATAACCAAGCTTTTATTTACCTAAGCCCCGACCCCCTCCTTAAACCTTTTTAGCCAACTTACTTCTGCAGCTTGTGCCTTCTTTAGCTGCTATAATGTTCAAAGCTTTGTTTATACAAGAGCAGTTAAAATAATGATAAGTTATGCACAGATTTTTCTCAAAGGCATGGGAAGTCCAGAAAAATCTGTGTTCATTCGAAAAATAATAATTACATGGAAGGTTGCAGCAGCAGTGAAAACAGCCCTGCAGTTTTTCAAAGCTGAAAGCCTGTGCCAAGCTGCTGAAGGTGAAGGAGTCAGGTAGTGAGGCTGTCTCATTGCATTTCTCAGTTTATTGGCTTACGCTGCCCTGGGCATGCTGCCATCCCTCTCTGCAACATCCAGCTCATGTTCTTTCTGTCTCCAGAGTCACCGAGCTACTGTGAGCACATCCTGCCTGTCTTTGGGTCTCCTTGGGTCAAGGTTAGGTTTGAACTTTCCAGATTCATGGTTGACCTCCACCAGCTAACACGATCGCTTACAGCAAAGTCAAGATGCCAAGAGGTGAAATGTTGGTGGCTTATCTTTGCTTTTTGGATTTTGTATGTGAATAGCTGGGATGGAGTGTGCTGGAGAGCCTCACTTCTCTGGCACAGCAGAGCTCTTCGGCGTTGCAATGAAGGCATCAACATGCAGGAGTCATCAAAACCAATGGCAAAAAGGTTACTCTAAGACACTGTTTATTATTATTATTATTATTATTATTATTATTATTATTATTATTATTATTATTATTATCATTATCTATCATTATCATTATCATTATCATTATTATTTTAGAGCAAGTGTAAAATAAGATGCACAAAGCCAGAAAGCAGCTTGGCAGTGTAGAGTGCTTAAGATCCAATAGATATATCTGCTATAGGTGAGAGCTGAGGCTCAGAGGAAGGCAAATTTCTCCAGAAAATCTGGTTTGGTTAGAGGAGATGCAGGTTCATTGCTCCAGCTTCTTCTGGAGTTAATGGTGTGCCTAATGCCACTGTCACTGCAGCGAATGTCAGACCCAGAACATCTGACGTAGACACCAGTTCTTCATTCTTCCTGCTCCATTCTCTCATTCTTCCTGCTTCCTTCTTTTTAGGAAGCTTAAGGATGCCTTGTGATGGGGCTCTTCTCTCTTCCTTCCTATGGAGACACTTATAAACACTAAAAATGGGTGGGAAGTCCACGCTGGTGCTGGGAAAGCAAGTCATACCTGCATCTTCATCATGCAAATTCTGGGTATGGTCACCTGGATTTGGGAGATCTCAGATCATGAAAAGTGTCCCTTAAGGCTTTCCACTTGAGAGGGACATTAGAGTAGGTAGGAAAGGGAATTCACCTCATCTGGGTAGACCTTTTCCTGTATTAAGGTACAGGGGGAAAACGAATTAAAGGGGTGAAAACGTTTGCCTAGGATCCCAGTGTTAGCGGCAGAGTGAGAAACATCTCATTGTGGGTGAGTATTAAGAGTGGAAACAGAATAACTGTCCATTTACGACTTGCATTGTGGATTAAAACCTCTAATCTGGGCATTTCTCTTCTCTGAAGGCTGGCTCACATGAGAACACTCTGCTCAGGGGGAGTAGTCTGGAAAGAGAAACGTAAAGGAGTAGTATTGAAATGGGAGTGGTTTCCAAGGGCAAAGCTCTTTTCAAATGATGTCTGTATGTGCGTATCTTCTCATGCCTGGTCTTACTAGAAACCTCACTTCAGAGTTGGTGCTGTGCATTCAAATGATGACTTTTTCTTTTCAAATCCTGTGAAGAAATGTTCTAAACACCGGAGAGAAATGTGAAAGGCTGAAGTTTCACCCCATACCCCTTCCCCAGACTGACTTCAAACGCTTCTCCTTGATGGTCACAAGATGATAATTGATTTAAACCCTTCATTCCCACTTGACCTTTTAACAAAAGACAAATCATGAGTCCCTATGACATGTGTACATGCTTGCAGACCAACACTACCAGACCCCCAAGTGCTCTAGCACAGGAAACTGGGCTTGTGCTTGCTGCTTTCTGAAAGGCCAAATTTCAGCAGCTTTGGTGCATTTGAGATGTTTGACCTAGTGTGTTTAGGAGCTGTGTCCTTCAGTGTGTTTCTGTTGCTTTTTAAGATGGGTGGCCCCACGTGCAGTGAAGAAATAACATAGATGTGGAAAAAGCCCCTCAAAGCTTGTAGCAAGCCACTGGTGTAGATGTGCAGGTAAGGAAGGAGTAAATGAGAGAGGGGGTGCAAGGGGATGAATAGTGGTGGCTGTGATGGAGAAAGGGCATCTCCTCTGCCAGAAGTGGAGCACTGGAAGCCCTGCAGGGCACATGAGTCAAGGAGCAAGGGCTTTGAGCCAAGACTGGAGTGACTGGGAGAGAACCAGCTGCCTTAGGGCAGGGGATGAGGGAAACTGGTGGAGGAGCTCCCTTTGCAGTCGGCCAGGAGATGCCTTCTGGTGCCTTATCTCCACCACTTGCCATCAACCAACTATGGAGAGAGGCCTTGGAGGTAGATGCTGCTGGAGCTGCAGGGCTTGTTGCCTTGGGCAGCTCCATGAAAGAGCTGCTGGCTCCATCAAGGTGCTGCTGGCTTTGGAGGACACGCAGAGAGTCCTGTCTCTTCATACCAGGTGTTCCCAAATCACTGCGATGCACAAAGCCCCGGCAGGCTCTGATCTGCCGCAGCACTCGGCATCATCAAAGTGCCAGGCAGGCGCCGGGAGGTTGCCCACCTTCAGAGCTGGGCTTTCACGTGGGGTGGGTGCTTTGTGAGCTTCTCATAGCTTGTGCTATCAGGGAAAAACATCTGTAAGGATTTTATCTTCTGGGCTGCAAACAGTCGTCCCCGTGTTGTTCCTGCTGCTCATTGCATCCTGCTGGAAGCATCTCGGCAGGATAGAGAGGAGGGGAAACATGGTGCTGTTGGGGCAGTTGTGTTTCTGCTGTGGGGCAGGGGAGTTCCCAGTGGCAGCTCAAATCCCTCAGGGGAGCTGGGAAAGTGCTTTGTGGTCCTTCTGAATAACTGGAAGTATATTTATAGCCAGCCCTGGGATGTTTACTGCTAATGAGATGCACACAGGGCTTCAATCATATGAGTCAGTGTTGGCATTCTTTGCTCAACTGATCCGTGTTTGTTGTTGTTAGTGGCATGTAAGAGCTTAAACAAGAAAAAAAATCTCTGGGCCACATCTTTAGAAGAGCAGGTGGTCTAAATAGACGAAAGAAAAAGCCCTGGGGGGAGTCATGGAGGTGCACGGAGGGAAAGGGACTTGTGCCAGGTCAGAGCAGAGGTTGGTACTGGGCACAGGACGGATGCAGCTGGGGAGCTGTGTTCATCATCTCCTCCCCTTGCTGTCAGAAATGCCTGGAGGTAGCAAGGCGCAGCGCCGGGGTCTCCGAGGATGTGTTGCTGGGAGGTTCATGTGGATTCGGTTAGGGGCGTGAAATAGCGATGCTGGTAAGAGCGCTCCCGTGCCATTTATCACTGTCTGGATGGAGGGGTGTGGGAGATGGGTGAAGCCAGCTGACAGCCCTGCTTGGTAGCTGTAACACAGAAGTGAATAATGACAAGTGAAATCCCACCTAACACAGAGCCCTGTTCTCCCCCTGCTCACCACACGCATTTCTCCACTCAATCCTGGCCTCTGCTTAGCACCTGCAACACCTCCAGCCCTGGAAACAGGGGCTGGGGGTGTTTGTCAGCTGCTGTGAGAAATGCCCTTCATTCCTACTCGGAGCTCTTGTTCCTGGGCAGAGTCATTTGTTTCTCCAACAGAGGATTTTTTGGTAGGTCTCCTGTGCCAAGATTATGTCAAAAGGGAGGTAGGGGAGAAGGCGAATTTGGAAGACAGATGTCTCACCTGCTATGTCATGTTAGTGTCAAGGCATAGAGATCAGTGTGAATGGATATTAAACTGGGAAACACAAGGAGGGGGAGAAAAATAAGGTGCAGACGTAAGAAAAAGGCACTGTCACACTGTCTGCTTGCTTGATGCAGAAGGATTGGAGCGGCTCCATAGCAGCTTATGAACGCTGCATGCTGGGCTGCTGTTTGGGGTTTTATTTATCATGATTTAGTAGAAGGGTCACTTGAAGGCAGGAAGCAGCACTGTTGCTTGAGGATGGGTGCCTTCTGCCAAACACGAGTGGTCTGGCAAAGTGATGAGCTTCTGGTGAGCAATATCCTCTGTGTTCATTCGGTCTGGCCAGGAGAAGTGAAGTTCAGGGCTGGCTGAACATGAGAAACTGAGCTAATTAGGGACCATTTGCGTTGAAAGTGAGGTGGCAAGGGCTGGTGGGTGGATGTATCTCTGCCTCATGAGGAACATCCTCCACCTGCGGTTCCACAGTGTGAGTCTGAGCGGGTTTTATCTGCATGTGCCTCATGCTCTGGGGTTGCCTAATGAGGTGTTACCTCTCTCTAAAGCCTAGCAGGCAGCCAGGGGATGTGCAGTTGTGTTCTGAGTAGCATCTTTGGCTGTTGGGTATGGAGGCAGCTGGAGGTGGGCAGAGGTTTTGGCCCTCCTATTTTGGGGGGACAGATGGCACTGGGGTGTTCTTACATTGAGAAAACCGAACCCTCAACAAGTACTTAAATTACGTTTGGGTTGAATAGCAATCATTTGTTAACTGCCACCTGTGGCTTAAACAAGGAAAGGACAAAACCCTTCATTTCCCTCTTGCTATTCCTGTTTTTGGTGTCCTGCTTCACTCAGTTCCTGATGGACAGTTCATGAAGCCTCAGCGTGCTCCTTCATGGGCTGTGGGCAGATGGAGCATGTCTAAAATGATGTAAGCACCAACTGCAGGGTCCAGAGAGCAGCTGTTTCCTCCTGTCAGCAGAGGCACCTCTTGAACAGCTCCAACGGGCAGAGTAAATCCATCAAATGTCTACCAAGTAGACTGAAATCAGGTTGGACAGGATATAGGCTAGAGGGAAAGTGGGGGCAAGGATGCTGTGGTAGCCACTGTTAATCATGTGCCCTGGGGCTGGTGAGGTGTAGGGAGGAAGATGTTGATGCTTTGGAGAAGCCCAGAGCAGAGCTGAGCAGAGAAGCTGGGTCCTGGGGCTCTGACTCTTCTGAAATGCAAGGCTGCTTGACTTGGCATCTTTTATTAAGCTCTTGTACAATTAATCACCAGTAAACCAGGCTCTAGCCCAAAATGAATCATCAGTCTTGTGCACGCTGTGTGGAGCAGCCTCTGTGGACAGGGGAGGGAAGGTTTATGTCCTGCCCTGAGCATCCCTGAGTCTCGGTTTGGGAAATCAAGCTGATGGAGCCAGAGGCTTGAACAGCTTTGAGGTGCTGCAGTGAGGACATCAAACACCAGTTTGTGGTGTCTTGGGTAGGAAACCAGCTGGAGCTGGGCTAGGGCAGTCAAACTAGTGGAGAGTAGCTGGTATACAAATGTCACATCTGTGGCTTTTTCCTCCCCCTGGTCTGTTGCTGGATCCTGAAAGCCTCTGAGATGTTTGCCCTTAATTAAGCACACTGCCTGTTGAACAAACAACCATTGAGCTCATGGGTCTCTCCTGGCTTGTGCTGTGCAGCCTCCAGCTAAGGGGTGTGGGAGACGAACATCTATCAAATGAAATGGTTTCTGGTTCAGTCTCGGAGGTAGCTGGGGTCGGCTCCAAGTCACGGCCAGGGATGCGTGGCAGGTACATGGCCACTGAAATGCAGTCCACCATGGTTAAGCATCATGGGTGCTGTGCTGCCACTCGAAACGCTGTTGCGTCCAGAGGAATCAACAGCAGAAGCTGTCGACAAGGATCTCTGAGACTCTGTGTGAGCTTGTTTCATGCCCATGAACTCTAATGGCACAAAGAGCAGAAGCGGTCGCCGTGTTCACATCTGTTCTGCGGCTGCCCTGTGGAAATCAGCTGATTTATCTGTATGATAGAAGTTGTTATATACGTAAATGAGAATAACTCCAGTCATTGTCTGTCTCTAATTTCTTTAAGCCATGATTCAGTAAGTAAGTACATGTGCTTAGCTTGAAGTAAGCAGCACTACTTGTGAGCTTAGCAGAGTATTTGCAGGATTGGAGCAGAAAACCTGCCTAAAACCTGCTGCGGTGATGCAAGAGCACTGATTTGTGCTCAGGCACTTCATCACTAGCAAGGGACAAACACAAGACCTGTACTCAAAGCCTGTGGTGTAGACACTGATATTCGGGGAGTTTCATTAATGCCACAAAACCTGCTCTTTACGTAAGTACTTGTTGCTGTGTGGGTGTTTCAGCAGTCAGAGATTCTGAAGGAAGTCTTGTGTTGCTGCTTATGGGACAGACTTGCATGGGCCAGTTGTGATAAAAGCTCCGTGTCAGTGACTGGATATAGATCATGCCTGTCACGAGGGCACACCATGTGATGAGGAGAAATAGCTCCATAGGAAAAGGTTGTCCCCCCTCTTGTTACTCAAGGCTATAAAAAGTAGTCCTGACCCAAGTTTTTCCTTGTGTGTAGCCTTTGGTCTGGTGTCTGGTTTGGATATATGGAGCTTGCATATACATAAGGGTAAAGAGGAATAATTAGCAATCTGAAGATATTTATAATGACTTAGCTCTTCATCTCCTCTCCCTGAAGCCATGCATGTGACCCAGCCTCTGCACCGGATAGACTTGTTATTGTAGTGCCTTGGTCACGGTGGATGCTGCTGACACATGATGGAAAGATGTCAGGGAGACCATCAAAGCTGGTTTTTCACAGGGAGCCCTTGTCTGCATGGAGTCCTTTGGACTGACATGAAATGAATTTGGGTCAGCAGGGGAGAAGCCTTAAATGGGCAAGATAAATTAGAAAGCCTTCTGGTCATTAGACAAATTAGAGTAGTAGAAAAAAAAAACCCAACATGAACACAGGGGCCTTTGCTAGATGATGAGGTGGGTTATTAGGCTGACACGTGCACAGGGATGCACATGATGGGGTGTAGAGGGGTAACAGGCCACGTCTTGCAGGCACTTGGGGCGGAGGCAGATGGGGTGAAACCCCTCTGCCTGTGTGGTTTTAGGCAAAGCCCTTCCCTTCAAGAGAAAACACTGGGCATGGACAGCTAAACCCCTAAATTCCAATATGTCTCTAAGTGTGGCCTCGTGACTCCAGGAAACCTGATTTTGTTATTTATGACCATATTTTCCACCTGGGTGCTGGAGTATCTGCTTTTTCCTCCTACTCTGGGCATCTCTGTGTACTCCTGTCCACACCCAGCAGTAATGTCCATCTCAAGTCCTCCCAAATAAGTTGGAAGACTGATTTTTATATACTTCTCAGCACATTACAGCTTTCTACCCTATTTCTGACCCCTTCCTCAGGGCCAGATCACTTTGCTGTGCATTTCTTAAGGTTCATATCCAGGCAATAAAATACTTTTCCCTCTAAAAAAAGTTAAAATGGGGAGAAAGATGTCTTTATATCTCCTGTTCAGTTGAAGAGCGTGAGATGCCCACACCTCCTGGATCCCTGTGTGAGATGCCCACACCTCCTGGATCCCTGTGTGAGGCTCTTTATTGCAGCATGCTGTTACACATACGGCTGGTGGAGATTGATTGTTGTAGACAAGATAAGGAGCAGAGTCTCAGGGGCTGTAAATTATAGCTGTGCTTGCAAACTGGCTGACTGGTGTAGCAGTGTACTCGAATATGTGAACTGGAGCCAGGCAGATTTATGCCGCAGCCTGAGGGTGCTGGATTTGCTCGCTTTTGCTCTGGTGTCACCAAGGCATGGCTAGGAGCAGAAGAAAAGCTCTTCAACAGCTCCCTGGCCTTTAAATTTCCAAGGTTAGGCATGTGCTGCCACCCTTGCTTGAATCCTGCTTTCACTTGGGTGGTTAGTGATAAATGTCAAGTGAAGAAGCTGCCAGCTGTGCTTTTGGGCAGGAAGGCTTTGTCCAGTGCAGGAAAAAACTTCTGGATGGTGCTCAGGATATACGGCACAGTTATCCTTGTATAGGAGACCTTTGGTTAGGAGCAGAACTGCACTGCTTTATAGGGAAA
Source organism: Athene cunicularia (assembly GCF_003259725.1). NCBI lineage: Eukaryota > Metazoa > Chordata > Aves > Strigiformes > Strigidae > Athene > Athene cunicularia. Next base: position 1,785,768 of record NW_020799127.1, on the reverse strand, counting down.
AGGGTGGGAAAAAGCTATCTATTCATGCAGGCTTTTAAATCCTGATTATTTTTGAGTGCTCTGCTGCTGTAGCTCCTGTGTAAGTACTGGGTCCCTCTGTGCTTGGAGGCAGAACTCTGTAAAGGAAGCAGAAGTAGATGTCTAACTGATGGATCACGTAAGAGTTAGCTGGTTAAGAAGTGCTCCAAGCAAGTTACTCCTTGTAGGCAGTAGTGCTGAGGCAACGCAGCTGCTGGTTTCCATAAGCATGGAACTCTTTAACCTTTAAAATACGTAGCTTGGTTAAATATAATACTGCTGGCATCACTTTCCCAGCTTGTAACATGCTTTTTCATCTCTTCAAACGATCTCACATTAAAGGCACACCAGGAGGCACATGTCCTCCCTGGGGGAGGATGGGAAGTTCTCTGAGCTATTTCAGATGCCACTGTTAGAAGCCTATATATAGATATTTTGGATCCTCCTGACATAAATGATCCTCCTGTATCCAGCAGTGATTCTCCAGATCTGTCCTGTCACTGATGGGGATTTGCAGTTGATGCTACAGTAGAAGCTGCTGGCCCCAAGACCTTATGGATGTCAAGCTGGGTCTCCATAATCCTCAGGAAGAGAAGTTTGCCTCAAAAGCTTTGGGTTAGTAATAAAGATCAATGTTAGTTTAAGATCTATTGTGAAGTGGAGGGGTTTTAGAGGTCTGGGTGTCTAGATCTGGTACTGGAGTTGCTCATCTGACAGTTTAGAGCCTGGAAGCCAAAGGGTAGGTGGGACACTGGAGAGGACTGTTTTAACAAGATGAGGTGACTCTCTCAATATAGCCTGTGTGTTGAGCTCAGAGCAAAGAAATAGCACAGCAGTTGCCTGACCACACACCCCTGAATAATCTGCAGGACCCTCTGACCCAAGGGAGGAGATGGGGATTTCTTTGCTTGCAAAAGCATTGATGTGGCTCCCACAGCTTGTGTTTGGCCAGCTCAGTGCGAATTTATCCCCACACCAGGCAGGTGTGTCTGCCCTCAGGAAGAGCTTACAGCACTGTGCACTGTCCTGCTCGAGCTCTTGTTTTGCAAACAAGTCAGGACTGAAGACAGAAGCTACAGTATTTGGCTCCACTGCTCTCTTCCCCATCTGTATACCCTTGTCTTCAAGGAAACACAACTGGACCTAAAACTTCTCCCTGGGCTTACCTTAAAAGCCACTTCATTGCAGCACTGAGAAGAGCTATTACTGCCTTCAGGGTTACTTCTGAAACTAGGAGTGAGGTCTGTTGTATAGACACTCAAGGGAGTGCAGAAGGAGCTTATAGGAGCATCTCTTCTCTCTCCTGGTTCTCTTTAGGCTGCAGTCACTGTTCCTCCTGGCTTGCTGGAGCAGACCAAGATGCGCTTTCCATCACTGCATCCTAGCCAGGGTTAACATGTCTACATAGCCTTGGCTAATGACCTCCTTGGCACTGGGCAAGCACAAAGAGATGTCACATACCTGTCCTGACCTGCTGCAGGCTTGGCTTCCACTGGAGGTTCCTATCAAGCCATAAAAAAGCCAGTGTGACCGTTGCCTTCAAGATAACCAATAACTTAATATTTGGGCCATTTCCTAGCCCTGGCAATTCAAAAGAGGAAGGATGTGAGGAGAGATGGTTTTAGAAATCTCCAGATGAGAGGGGCTGGAGGTTTTTCCTCCCTCTTGCCTTCCCCAGTATGTCATGAGATTTCCCCCTGCACCCCCCAACTATCCCAGGTGATACCATCTTTCATGCTGCATAGAGATGCCCTTTGATTCTCATTTATCTGGCTGTGCCTCATCAATCTGCTAAGCTGCGTTTTTCTCTAAGCTTTCCATTCCTTGTATTTATTTTAGTGCTTGTTCTCCTTCTAGAGAACAACATTGTCTTATCTATCCCCATGCGACAGCTTTGGAAGATGAGTATAAGGGGTTAACTGTTTTCTGGCTGCTTAAAAATGAAAATACACAGAGAAATGAGCAGAGAGATACATCACACCAAGGAGGAGGAGTATTCCTGCATGCTCACTTAACAGCAGCAACTATTATCTTGTTCCTAAACATGGTTTTGAGTGGGTTGATAGGAAGAATATGCCACTGAGTAAGCACTGAGCCTTGTCAAATAGTGATTTCCAATACAATCTACATGATGGCAGACTAAGGCAAGCTATTGCCTGTGAAAAAGCTTATTAGTATGCTGTGAAGTGCTCTTTCTGACAACTTCTGGGCTGAACGGGGCTCTTGGGAAGGATGAAATCACATAACACACTGTACATGGAGTCTCATGGTCCTTTAAATCAGCCTTACCCTGCTAGAGGCAAGGGTCAGATCATAAATTGGCCAAAATCCACGGAAATGATGGCGGGTTTTTTACAGCTGTACTCTGCCCTTTCCTTTGTATATGGGCTGAAGAGCATTAAGAATTGAGTGTCCTTCTCCACTGCAGAGCAGAAGAGGGAATAAGGGTCTTGGTGTGCTCAAGCATTTGGGAGCTGTGGTGGGACACAAAAATTACTGTGTGGCTTAAAAGATTTTTTTGGCAATACAGTTTTATGGCCCAAACTGAGCCTCAAGGGTGTCCTTTTGTACTTTCAAGTTTTTCCTGTGGAAATACACAGTCCTTTTTCTAAGGTTTATTACTGCCACAGCAAACACTGGCTATAGTAAGATTGAAAGGAGAAAGCTTCTGAAGGATCCAAGTTGCAAATAAAGTAGGAGAAAATGCAGATGGAAAAGCAAAACCATTATGTGTCATCTGGTCTCACGCCGCTTAAAAATGGAAATAGTGGAGGGAGCTGAGGGGGGGCTGGAAATCCCCCTTTTTGGTGTTTGCACTCACGTGAGGAGCCACTAGATGGCAAGAACACCCTGCCAGCGGCTGGGCTGCACTGCCAGGATGCTCAGCATGGTGAATTTTGGGGAGATCCTGAGCCACATTTGATGTCTGGATGTGTCTTCCCTTCCAGCGCTGTCTTTGAGTGCATCCAGCACATTGCTGCGACATTTCGCTTAGGGCTGTGGTATTTTTAGTGTCTTTAACATGGGCATGGAAGGGCTGGGGCAAAGTGGTGGTTTAAGTTCTCTGCTCAATCAAACTTATCTGGGCAGGCAGAAATTTTCATCTGCTGCTGCACTTTGTCATAGTCACCGACAAAAAAGCTGCTCGAAGGAAGATGCTGAGATCCTGCAGGCTTGCTGTCACCGCTGCAGCAGGTAGAGGCTGCAGTGATGGAGGGATGGTCCGTGACTTGGCCAGTGGTCTCGGCAAACTTTAAAACCTCTTTTCATGCTTATCCCTGGGTTGCCCAATTATTTTTCCTTTCCTCCTTCGACTATTTTTTATGTCTTAGGGGAAGATCCTCCGTTTAAATCACAAATGCCATGCTGCTAATGAATCTGGTCCTGATAAAGGCTTTGGGAGCATCTGGGACAAGGTGCAGGTCAAGAGGGTTGTGGCCTTCTGCAGGAGACCTCCTGGCTGAGCTGGGCTGGCTTTATTCAGGGTTATACCCTGTTTATAAAGTCTAGTTCCCCTGAGGGAGGAAAAGAGCATCAGCTCAGGTCTTCCAGCCTTGTCTGCTGGCTCCAAAACCCCCATGGCAGAGTGCTTCCAAAGTAAAAGAGTTTGATTAAAAAAATGTCTTGAGATTGGCAGTTCTTTCTCTAGGCCCCGTGTTACTCTGGGAACAGGGATCTCAAGCACTTCTGCATGTAGTGAACCACAGCGGGTATCTGCTTCTCTGAGGAAGGAAGACTTGTGGCTTTGTTTTTGCTAATACCCCTTGCAGAAAAGTGCTCTGCAGCCCCCCCAAGGATACACTCCAAGCTGGGTCGCTCTTCCGCACCACCCTGTATCCCCGGGGAAATGCAGGGATGCTCAGAGTTTGCTCTTCCTTTTCAGGACCACTGAGAGCAATTGAATTTTCAGGTATCTCGAAGGCACATTCATTTTCCATCGAGTGCAAGTGCTGATGTGTGGAAGGGGATGGTGCAGGTTTATGTGTTTATAAACTACTGAAGACATCTCTGATCAGTGCTTCGTGCTTTTTATTGGCCATAAATTCCCACTACTGCATCACTTTATTGCACCATAAGCAGACAGGTGGCTGCCCCTTTTACAACCCTTAAAATACTGTGTTTCTCACCAGCTCTTGGCCTTCATCCTTTTACACGCCTCCAAGGGATGGAAATGCAGGTGTTGGCTTAATGCAGATTTGTCCAAATGCTAATAAATGGCAACTGAGAGAAACCTCTGAGGGCTTGGTCTTGAACTGGGAGTGTATGGAGAAGAAAATGGGTTGCTGTAGATGGAGGTGACAAACACCTGCCTTGCTGAACTGCTTTGCCATCCCTCGTGTTGGCTGCGGGAGAGGGAGATGAGGTCATTGCAGAACTCATGGGGCACCAGGGTTCGGAGGAGAGAAGCAAAGCAGCTGTGTTTGGGAGGGCTCCAGGGCTGAGAGGATTATTGTGCCCATGGGGAGCAACCTGGGGTTTGGGCTTCCCTGTGCTGCATGTGAGACATCCGTCCTCCCCTGGCACTCATCTGTCAGGATGTCCAGGTAGCTGCTTAGCTGCTGGGCATCCAGCTGATACTAAATTACCTCTGCAAGCAGCAGTTCACTGTGAGTGCAGAAAGGCTGCAGGTATGGATTTAAACTACTTCTGTAACTGATCTCTGAAGTCCGGTACTCGCTTTTAATGATTTCTCTAGCAGCCGCAGTTAGAGCTCTTGTTGAAGTGCTGCTTCTCTCTGTGCTGCACCGGGAGTTCATTATCTCGCTGGAGGGTAATGACTGAGACGAGGGAAGCAGCAGTGGGGGGTCTTGGGAGATGGAAACTGCCTGTGTGCCTGTAACTTCTCCATCTTTCTAGCATCTGTCTGCTTCACGCTGTAGAGGCCGCAGTCCCCCCTAAACTGATGCTCATTCAGGACTGCCCAGCATCTGGTGGTGGTTTTGGTGGGATGTGGCCCAGGGCCGTTATCAGTGGATGCTGTTCTCCTATTCTTCCTTTTATTATTGCTTTGGGAAGGGGGAGATAGAAAACCTGATGTACATCTCGCCCACCCCATAGGCTTCCCGATGTTTTTGTTGGGCACAGGACTCTCCAGCCGTCCCTGGGATGTGGCCAGCAAGCTGAGAGCATCCAGGCTGAGCAGTGGATGGTTGCCTCGGCCTGAAGGCAGCCCCCGGGTGCTGTCTGAAGAGAGGAGAAGCGCTTTTGGGAGCAGGTTGGGACTCGTTCTCGTTTCTAATAGTGGGAAGGAGAGGCTGCTGCTTGTGCAGGCTGCAGCCCAGGAGGGGTCAGCACAGTCCAAGGATTGGGAGGGGAGCAGGCAGGGGATGCCCGGGCAAGGAACAGGGAGAAGGGGGGACCACAGAGCACTCGCTGCTCCACCATCACTCAGAGCATCGCTTGCACCAACCTCAGTGGCACAGAGTGCGGGGCGGTGGCCTTGGTGACCACATCGGTACCTGTAAGGATGGTTAAGATGGGGACTATCAGCTTTCCCTGGAGAGCTCCCCCATCCCTCTGGTCCTGTGATGAAATAATTCAGTGATGGGCAAAGATGTTAATTCATAGCAGAGGCGGTGTGGGGGAGCATGGCGATAGGAATGCTCAGCTGCTAGCTGATATTCTGCTAAACCAGCCAGCATAAGAGTTTCAAAATGCCACTACCTTCTAGCATCGTGGTTGTGACACTGGTGCTGTTAATTGCTGGGGAGTCCTCAGCTGCCCTAGATGAATCTTCTTGTGGTGCTGCCTGCCCCAGACAGCGCTTCCCTCTGCCAACTCCAGCAAAGCTTCAGGATGCAAATCTCAATCGCCGAAGCATCCAGCAGCAGGAGAGGGAGAAGGCTGGGAGAGAGATGTTTCCCATCTGTCTGCAGCCCGTCTGTCCTTCTGCAGGGTGGAGGGGTTGAGCACAAAGGTGGCTCTTTCTTTTTCCTCTCCTTCAGAAATGGGAAGCACTGGTGCTGAGTTTGGGGCCTGAACAGATGGCTTGGACCATGCCAGACCTTCACACCAGTGCTGGCTGGCGAGGGCAGGGAAGTGACACAAACCAGTTGCTAATTAGTAATTAATCAGTGAACTGTGCTGAAAGCAGGAGGCTGCAGCAGATGACGGGGATGGGGAGGGGGGGGGACAAATGAATGGTGCCCCTGGGAAGATGCAGATCAGGTGTTTGTAGCCTCCACTGATGAACCAGACCTGGGATTTGCTGCTCCACATTTTCCTCCTGTCCTGCTGGGTGTTTGCCCAAGTGGCTGATTTTTAGGAGCACAGTCTGGGTCCCTTGCGCTGAGCTTCAGCGAAGACCTGGGGGCTGGTTTGGAGCAAATATCCTCCTGCTATGGCACCCATCCTTGCTCTGGGGTCACGTGTGAGGGTTGTCAGCAGCACAGAGGAAGTTTTTCTTCCTTTTGGTGAAGAGAAACCCTGAAGATCACATCTGGGAATAGGAAATGAGTAAATAACTCCAGATGTGACCATCCAGATAGAGGCACAGCCATTGCATGGTGCCTTAGTGGTGGAAGAAAGTGCTGGAGGTGGTTTTGCCCGTGTCCAGCTTTCTCTGTGGAGCTCTTTCAGTGCTTGGTGGATCTCTGTGAGATGTGCATTAGCCTGTCAGGATGGAGATGGAAATACCTACCTTCCTCACGTCCTAGTGTAGTGCCTTTGGAAACACCTCACACATTCAATTTCCTGCTCTGCTTCCAGCAGCTCATTTGCAAAGAAGGATAACAACCCTCCAAGGCTGGCTCTTGCTGCAAGCTGCTGGTTTGGGTACTCAGGGATGGAGCCAGTAATGGATGAGAGGGGGGTGTAGCAGTGACCGGGTACCCTGACACCCCCTGAGCATCCACCCAGACCTTTTTCATGAGCAGCGGGGATGCAGAGCCACATCCTTGCCCTGCAAAACTTCAGGTTAGCCTGGAGCCAGCTCAGCCTTTCTTCCACTCTTCAGGTTTTGGTTCTGGTGATGTTTCCCAAGAGGCAACTTTGCACCTTCCCCACAGCAGAGCAAGGAAAAATAAAGCGGAAGGATTGGTGCTGAGAAAGCAAAATGAAAAAAAGGCTGTAAAGAAGCGACTGGAGTGCCGAGGTAGCTCTGAGTGTGTTTTGCTGCTATTTAAGGGCAGAAGTGCCTTAAGGCATTTGGACAGGGCTGGTGATGCTCCTGCTGCTGGTCGCTATGGGGGCCCCTTCCTACATCTCTGCCCCAGCCAAAATTAATTTCTCCTTGGTCTAGCAGTAACTTTACACCGGGAGCTGCCTGGGCTCCCTGGTTCCCAGCTTTTGGTAGCCCTAGCAGCCCCCCCCCAGCCCAACAGGTAAGGGGTTAGGAAATAAAACATGAGGCCCCAAGGGATGAGATGAGGTTTCCAGGTCCCATTTACTGAGTCAAGTTGGGGACTCTCCATCTTTCAGGGCTCCTGAGATGCCAAAACTCTGTATCCATCACTCTCCTGCATCTAGGTGGCTGTTTCTGGCCTTTTTTCTTGGGATTTGGTGGCTTGAATTTGGCCAGGCTTTCTCTGGGGCAGGAGCAGACCACAAAAGTGTCAAGTTCCCTTTTTTTCATTACCTGTAGTTGCTTTGTTCTGGAGCAGCAAAAAAAGAGGAATATCTCCCCAGCTGATGCGGTTACACAGTCAGTTAATCCAGTCAGTGCTGGGGTCGGTGTCAGAAGTCTGCAGTAATAGCCTAGAGTGACATATAAGCAAAAAGGGCAGCGACCTTGCGGTTCTGCTCTCCTGACTGGGGTCTGGGCTTTGCTCCCCACCCAGCTGCTAAATCACAGCGAGGTGCTGTGACTTACTGAGGATGCTGGAAGCAAACGGGGCCTGTTGCTCTCTGCCATCCACCTGGCTCACCCCAGATCATCTCCCATCTCCTCTCCCTGCATATGCTTACCCCAAATCTTGGCCCAGAATTTGTGTTTGTGGAAGTGGCTGCTGGCTGCAGGCTTCTCCCTGCCTGTCCTGGCAGGGGATTGCCAGTCTGCTGCCATTCTTTACCCATCCAAATAACCCTTGCAAGCAGTTGAATGCTGCAATGCGTCACTTTTTTAGCTCACTGGCCCTTTTTACGAGCTGGATGCTCTGGGATAAAGGTGGGAAAGGTGGAAAACTTCCCCTATTCCACAGGGAACCAGAGGGCTGGTGGCTCAAAGGAGTTGGGATGGCTGCAAACACCCTGGCTCATGGGGAGCCACGCTGTTAGGCAGCCGTTTCTATGTTATTCCTGTTTATTATCTTTCAAGCCAACGCTCTGGAGAGCTAAGTTTCTTTCCTGATGCGGATTAAGGTATTTGCAGCACCTGGTGATGATAGAGTGGCTTAAACAGCCTGGTGCCCTTGCTTTGCTGATGGAAACATCAAGGCAGACAGGCCCCTGTTAATGAGTCACCCTGCCCTAACAAGCTCGTTTACAGGCTGGAAAAAGGAAAAAAAAAAAAAAGAAGAAAGTCAGAAAGTACAGCCATGCATCATCAAGACATGATTCTCCTTTGTGAAGGGTTGGTTTTATTATGGGTGCTTTTCCCAGCCATCCCAACCTGCTATTTCAGCCTTGTCTATCATCCTAAATAAGGAAGGGAGGTTAAAAAAAAAAAAAAAATTAGCTGGAAACAAAATACTTGTAATGGCTGCATTTTTAATTACAAATAAAAAGCTCTCCAAATAGGCCTATCATGCAGAAGTAAAAAATTTCGGATGCTTGGCTTGGTGCAGATGCTTTTCTTTGTGCAAATGGCTGTTAGGGTTTCATCTCTGCTCATTTGGTTGCAAAGAAAAGCGGGGAGAGCAGCTGTGTAGCAGCCCGGGAGATCTCCTCACAGCACATCTGGTCCCGGAGTGGCCGTATCTCCGCCTTGTCAGGCTGGCAGCCCTGGGCTGGGGGGCTCTGGGGGTGCAAATTGAGGGGGTTAAAGCTGATGTGGGGAGCAGGAGCTGGGGCATCCAACTGCCCAGGTGCATCTTCCTTGCTCCTGGGGACAGGCCCTGGGCAGGGCTGGAGGATACGTGTCCCGCATGGGCGAGGAGGGTAGTAACGAAAATGGAGCAGGATGAGTGTCTGGGTACTGGAGAGATGCTGCCGAGCTGTGAAAGCTGCAGCCTCCTGGCTCCAGGTGTCAAAATTGGGTGCAGCAGGCAGGATGCTCCCCTGGAGTTGGTGCCTGTATCCAGAGGGGATTGCTTTCCCAAGGCAGAGCATGCAAACGTGCTCTTCCCAGTCTGGGCAAGCTCAGGTTTCAGAACCCATGAAAAACTTTTACAACCTACAGCAGCGTGGAGTCAAACCCCCTCGTATTTAACTGTTATTTGAAGGAATCTGATTTCTAGATGGAACGTGCAGTGATGGTTTGGTGTTCCAGGTGTCCAGGATTCTCCATGTGTGCTTCTCTTCTGTATCTGTCAAATGATTTTTAACGAGGAGGTGCCAGTTAGTGGGTTTGTGGTGCAGGTATGACATTTCCAGGCTAGAGGGGAGCCAAGGGTGAGTGTGATTGCTGATGGGGATGCTGGCATCTCACATCCACATCCTTGTGAAACTGTGTAAGGAGGGAGCGGGGGGGACAGGTACCACAATAGCAGGGATGGAGGTGGCTGTCTTGGTGTTGGTCACCCGAAGCATCCTCCATCCTTGCTGGTGGGATGTCTGGGGCAAGAGCCACATATAAACAAATCCTCCAGGATGTGCCACATCCAAGCCGAGTGTCTGGAAAGGCCAAGCCAGAGACTTCGTAGCTGTGAATCAATAGCACATACTGGGGCTTGCAGAAAGTTTCAGTCTTAAATGAAATGTGATTAATTCACTGCAAATTCAAGCGGTGGAAAATCAGGAGGGCTTCCCTTTAACCTCACTGACTTCTTGAATTTCACGTTGATTTTCTCGCCAGGAATTGGAAAGGAGGAAAAAGGAAGATTTGTTTGTTGTGGTTTTTTTTTTTTAACCTGGTTTGACGAATAATTTGACCCACAGTAAGATAGACTTTGATGTTTTAGGACAGTTTGCAGTGGTAGCAGTGTCCTTTGGAAGTGAAAATGGTGATGATTTGTGATGGAAATGATATTTTGGTAAAGTTTCTGGGGTGGGTTTTTTTTGAGGGGAAAAAAAGAAAAGAGGCTTTGTTGTCACTGAACCAAGTGCAAACCTGTTTCCAGCCTGAGGTTTTTAATTCTCCCTGTGAATATTTTGATTGTTTCTCTACCACATGCTGTAAAAAAGCCCCTTCGCTGGCGTTTTGTCCTGCTCTTACGGAGGGAGGCGTAAACCTGGATGCCTCCCACTGAAACTGAGGGGGTGGCATGAAACCAGTGTACACCTTTTTACTGAAGATTTAAACAAAAAAGAAAAAAAAAAAAACAACAAACCAACCAAAAACAAGCGGCAGAGCTGGGAAGCCTCAGCCATGAGCAAAATGATGGATCGAATTTGCGTGTCACTGAGATTCAGTGAACTCCTATTGTGTTGATTTTTCTAAAGATCTGCAGCCATCAGAGAAATGCAACATAATTACTGTCCTGTTTATCGACTGTGGGCACCGAAAATCCATCGCCGTGGCAAATTAACCCACTTGCTGCCAAAAATGGAGCCAAGATGAAACGCTCCTGCCTCCGCCTCCGATGGCTTTTAGCTCTCAGGCTACACCGGGATGTTATTCCCCACAACATCCAGACACTCAGTTCCTTCCTGACATGGAAGGCATGTCTATTGATTTATAATTATATTGATTTTATCTTTTTTTCAGCTTTCCAGCTCCTTTCTTGGCAGTGTCAGGTATCAATAGGTATTGCTATAAATGCAATGTCCCCACCACATCCTCCAGCATCTTCTTTCTCCCCCCAGGAGAGGAAGAGAAGAGCTCCCCAGGTGTGTGCTGTTGGGAAGGGAAACCCAGGACCCAGCGGAGCTGCTGCAGCTTGGGTTTTCCATGGGATGGCTGGGATGGAGCCAGTGTTCCCCCTCCTGGGACCCTTCCCGGAGCCTTGCTGGCTCTTGGCACCAGCCCTAAGCCCTTTATCAGCTGTGGCCAGTCTAAGCACCTTCGAGCTCGGCTGCATTACGGGCTGATGCTGAGGATGGTGTCTTGCCTCCTGCCCACAGATAAGGTAGAAGAGTGGGTGGAGGGGGTGAAAAATCCTCCCACGCCTGGAGCTGGGGTCTTAAACAGCAGGTATGGGGAGGTGACATGAAAAGGACGACAGTGGGAATGCAAAATGCCTGCAGGAGCTGGAGGAGTTGGAGGTGATGAAGCTAAGGGGTTTTCAAGCCGGGTGCTTTTCTACTACAAGCATCACATTGACCTCGTGTGGCTTGCCGGTGAATTTCCTCGCTGTTATATACAGGGGCTGCCGGTGCAGCTGGTGCCTCCAAACCAGTAATGACGTCTTCAAAATCCCTCACTGAAACTAAGCTGGACTAAACCCGAGACTTGTGGCAATGGCAGCTACATTGGGGATCTGCAAAGGGTGGCTCCTGTGGGCTGTCTGGTGGGGTTGGTGACTCCAGACCTGCCACAAAGTTGGAGGATGTAGCTCACTGCAGGTGCGTGAGTCCCTGAGACCTCTCTGGTCTTGTGTCCAGGCTGCTTTTTCCTGGAGCTGATGTTGGGCATGGCCCTGGGCATCCCCAGCAACCTTTGCAAGCAAAGTAAGATGGGGATGGGGCCACAGCATCCTTGCAACATTAACTAGGGACCGCAGCATCCCTGCAGCGTCAACCAGGGACTGCAGCATCTCCACAGCATTAACCAGGGACTGCAGCATCCCTGCGTTAACCAAGCTGCCTGTTCTGAGCTGTTTTGGAGGGAGATAGCCTCTTGTTTGGGCTTCTCTTGGCCATCTCATCCCTGCATGGCTGATATGCTTTGCTGCTCCCATCTGCCCTGGATCGCTCGTGGAATGGATGGCCCTCACGCTTGGCTCTGATGTGAGATAGCAGATGAGGCTGAATGGTCTTCCCAGCCACCCACACATGTGGCACAGTCTGCTCTGCCTCCTCTTAGCCTCACAAGGATGCTTCCAGCATGATGCTGTCCTTTGCTTAAAGACACCACAAATTAAACAGAGATTTAATGAAAGAACAACAGCAAGCTGGGAGGAGTCTGAGATCCTGAGCTGGAAGGATGATAGGGATAGGCTTCACCTTGGCTTGAGTTGGGGCATTTTGTTGGATGACCCCTTGGCCATGAAGAAATCAAACATCCTGTACTGCTGTGGTGCCCATTGTCTCCTTGGGGTTGGATCTAGGATGACCTATGTCCTCCTTTCCACCATCCTTGATGGGGCTTGGTGAGGTGCCTTGTTGCCCCATGATTGGTTAAGGAGTTCTTGGGGGGCAAGGGGGGCTCTCGTGGGCAGGGTTTGGGTGATGCAAATGCAGGGATCCATGGGAGGTGTGTTGCTGCTCGCTCCCTGAGCAGGCACTTCAAGCTGGGACTGAATAAAATACTAAATTTAAAATATCACTATTTCTGGGGAAGGCAGGCAGCCCCAGCACCAGCACAAACCCTGCCCTGCCTTGCCAGGCAACTCATTTCAGGACAAAAAGGTAATTTCTGCCAGAAACCAAGCCTGGCATTCGGCAGGTGTGAATGGCACAAACCATGTTGATTTGGAGCATCTTGAGCATTGCCCAGAATCCTCCCCTTCAGAAAACAGTGATGAACTAAAAGATTATTTGCCCTGGTGGGAATTGAGGTATTTTGGGGGCAGTGACCTGGCACAGAGTCTGTTGTTCCCAAACCACATGCTCATCCCCTCTCTGTGTCCAGGACTTGTTGTAGGAAAGCAATGACCCGAAATAGCTGATATAATAATAAATCTGGTTTTATTTACTAGATGGTAGCTTCCTGAGAGATAACATCTCCCCAGGTTGCCTCGGGGTGAGGGATTTGACCCCAGGGTTGGCACCTCTAAGGGATCTGGGGACGTTTTTGGTAAGGTACATGAAAGAAAACTGAGAAGAGACCAGCTGCTGCTCTTTGCTTTGAAATCACTGCCCAGTGCTTTGTGCTTTTGGCTGAAAACTGTAACGGCTGAAAACTGTAAACACCCCTATCCTCCTTCTGCAGCTCGAGGAGTTTTCCCTTCTCCCCCTCTTTGGCTCTTCTGTAAATAAAAATGAGCTTTATTGATTTTATTTCAGTAACGGAGAAATAATTTGCCTTTGGCCTGAGCTTGCAGGATGCTAAACTCCAGCCAGGAGTGTGGTTTTTGGGTTTTTTTTCCTCCTTTTATAGCGTTTCTGATCTGTGTTTATGATGCCAGTGCTGACACATCCTAAACTACGGCATGGCTATAACCCCCGGAAAAAACTCCCGGCGGGATTGAAATAGTGGTTGGCAAATGTTCCCTCCTCGCTGGAGCTTGTGAATCAAAAACCATCAACGGTTTAAGCAAAAGCTTGTGCTGAGGAGAGAGAACTTATGCTGGAGTCGATGTATATTTTATCACCGCGCTTATTCACTCACAGCCCTTCTCCCTTCGAACGCCGTGCGGGTTTTAATTAAATAGTCATTGGCAAGGCTGTTATTCTAGCTTGGAAGGCCTCCAAATGGCCGTGTTTTTTCCCCAAAACGATCACAAGGGGATGTGCTCCCATCCCCCCCGTCCTCGCCAAGGTTTGTCTTCTGCAAATACTGCTAATTATGTTTGTCTGGCCGGACGCCGGCTCTGCGATAGCATCTTTCATTAGCACTGACCTCTCCGCGCTCGCAAGGAGCTGGCTGACGTTCCCAGAGTAGTTCCTTGTGGATGCTGCCAAGAAATGTCCCTTTGGCACCAGGCAGGCAGCTCTGGGTATTGCAAGCGATGGGGTCTGTGGAGCGCTGGTTCGTTAGTGTCTGTTTGCAAACGAGGTTCTGCAGCTTGGGTGCAGCTCCCTGTCTACACAACTGGGCTGGTCCGGGTTGCAAACCAGAATGGAGAAAGGCTGAGGTTGGTGCCTCCAGGATCTGCTCTGCCAAGGGGTTGCTGGTGGCCATGTGTGGGTGGTCAGCTTGGGTTAGGTGCAGGAGGGGTGAAGAAACGAGTGGGAGAGGACAGGACATCTCTCCTTGGCTTTAACGATCGCATGGAGGCTCTCTTGATGGCAACGCAACCTGTAGAAGTGTAGATGTTGCTGTAGGTAACTCTCTAGAGGGTCTAGGAGAAATGATGACCAGGGGCTGAGAGGTTCCACCTCCATTACCAGCACCTAGAGATGCTGCAGTGGGTCTTTCCCTTTCCCTGCCTTTAAATTCCCACCTGGCTCCTCAACCACTGACACTGAATTTGCTCCCACTTGTCAGGAACGAGATACTTAATTTGTCAGTTCGCTACGCTTAATATTTCTTTCATGTATCACATCGGTTTTAAATGCAAAACATGTCTGGATAAGCTCACTTTTTTGCTTTTTGGTTTTTTAATTTTTTTTTTTTCCCACCCTGCTCTAGCCGACACATTGAAGGTAACCGTGTTTAACTAATAAAAAAGATTTTAAAATGCTGGTTTTGCACTTCTTTAATTGACTTCCAATTTCCATTCGCATGCAGCCTGGCACATTGCAAAGGAAAAAAAAGAACGCTGAGCAAATAAGAAATGCGTCACTCCCTGGTTTTTTATCATAATCAAAAATGTAAAAATTAAGAATCTGAATCAATGTACATTAAGCTATGTAATTGCCTAAATAAACATGGCGGGGGTAGATAATGGGTCTTCTTGATTAGAAAAAAATACCAAATTTAGTGCAAAGGTTATATTTGGTTGCAGAGCAGCACGGTTTAGTAGTCGCGCCCTTCTTTTGGGAGATAAACCAGGGACGGGGGGCTCAGCAGGCAGCGAGGGGTCTAGGTGCTGGTGATGAAGAGCTCTCTGCTGGCGAGTATCCTTGGTGGCACCCTTGAGGGAATCGTAGGGATGGAAGAACTGCTAGTGGATGCTGGAAATTTGCTTTCCCAGCTCTCCCAAGGCCAGTGGTGGTTGTGTTTTCCCTTCCCACACCCAGTCCTGGCGGTCCCCGACCCAGTGAGGGTCCTGGCTTGCAGTGACCAGTATTGCAGCAAGAGAAGAGGCTCCCTAGAGCAGGATCTTCCAGATAAACCCCCAGCCCTGCTGGGTTTATTGCAATCTCAAAGTATTTGTCATTACTTGAGCTCGCTTGGGGTGGTTTGTAGCTCCATGGGGGCATGCTGTGGAGTTTTATTAGGATTCACCATGTGCCTCCCAACACTTTTTCCTGTAAATTGTAGTTGCTTTGCCAACCCGATCGGTGAAAATAAATAATATCCTAATGTCGCAAGCACACTGAAACTACCTGATGGCCTTATGGTCATCCTGAGAGCTGCAAGCCCATGATGTGAAGTTGCTGCCCGTTAGCAGAAACACAGAGGTGGGTGTCCAGCACAGTTGGAAATCAACGGCTGGCATCTGGTGGTAGTGGCAGGAGTTGGCTGGTGACGCTGCTATTGCCACCACACCCGCCAGCCCTCCAAAGGCTCCTCCCCTGCACAGGTATTTGGGAGCAAAAAAAAATCATCCAGGTCTGAGTATCAGTTTGCATTTGTCCTTTCCCTTAACTGCAGCCAGAAGTCATTTCACCTTCAACCACAGGATCGCTGCATGGTTTTTTTGCTCCAAACCTGGTTGTCCTTCCCTGTAGAACAAGCAGTGCTCTGGCACGGGATGTCCTCGGTGCTTTTAATCTCCAAAATGCCTCCCCAGGCAAATCATGTTAATATTGGAGAGTGCAGGAGCTAGGGGAGAGCTGCCCACCCCTGGTCCTTGTTATTCATCGCTCACGGTCAGGCTGGGGAATGAGGAAAAGCTGCTGGGTTTTGAGGCCGGAGCCTGGCAGCAAGGAGTTAAAGAAAAGGTGAAATATTAAGAGGAAGCAAAGAGGCACCATGAGAAGGGCAGGATCCCAGGAAAGCTTTACTGGGGATGAAAAAAAAAAAAAAAGCTGTCACCTGGAAGGGCTCCAGCTGCCCAGCTCCCACCCAGTCAGTGTGTCCTCTGCTCCCCAGTACACAGCCCGCTGTGGCCGGGATGCCGAAGGGCATGAAGCCAGAATGCTGATGTGGCCAAGAGGCTTTTGCAGGTTACAAAGGGTCTGAGCTGCTCAGGTGAAACATCCAGTACCTGGGTTTTGCCAGGGAAGAAACAGTAGTGTGTTGCAACATGGGTGAGCTTATCATGTCGAGCTTGCAGCTCCGAGTGCTGGCTATGGAGGTAGCTAAATAACAAGGAGTTAAATAATAATAATAATAATAATAATAATAATAATAATAATAATAATAATAATAATAATAATAATAATAATGAGGCTTTTTGACTCATAAAGTTTACCAGCCCAATCACCCCCGCATAGAGAGATGCTGGGGTGCAGGAGTCTGCAGCCCTGGCATGCCGATGGGGTGGTCCTCCTGGGGTAGGAAGGGGTGGCCCCAGGGTGGGTGAAAGAGGCTGGACCGTGGCAGCTTTTAGCACAGGGACAGGCTGTGTCACTATCAGCAGAAGCAACATGCTACAGATAATAAGCAAACCTTGGAGGCAGGGTTAATTAACTCAGCCTCCCAAGGTTTCCTAACATGGGTGGATGTCACTGACCTTCGTAGGAAGCCCTTGAAGGCAGAAACATGAGGCTTCCAGGCAGTGACTGAGAGAAGTAATAAATACTTTTGTGAGCATTGTAAGAGAACATTAACTTAAGCTCTCCTAAACCACTATGCAAGGTGTAAATGGTGATACCATGGACTGCTGCAGCACCTCTCTTACCTTCAGGTACATCCATGACTTCATACTCATGACATGCTGCCACTGAGGAGGCAGGTACAGGAGGGTTTTGTCTGTCTGGGAGCTGGTTTTGTCCATCTGGGGCTGACAGATGATGGATGACAAGTCGTTTGAGGGGAAGAAAATGTAATTACCCAAAGTAGGCTTTTGGCAGGACATGGAGACAGCAGAGTGAGGTCGGGGAAAAGGGGATGAAAGAATGGCTGCTCACATTCAGGGCCCTGGTTTGCTTTTGGTTGCCTCCTCAGAGATGTTGTCTGTGCAGTAATTAGCAATGTAAAACATGCATCGGCCTCTTTGTTCCCATTAGGCTTGGCTACGGCTTGAAATGATGCGCAACAGTAGCCCGTGGTTAATTTTACCAAATGTTCACTTTAATTTCATTTAATGCCAGCTGTCTATAAATCTATGGTGCCTGTTTACATTGCATGCATATAAATATCAATAAATATATATATATATATATATATAAATAAAATTCTGCGCTGAGGAGAAGGTAATAGTAGGAGCAGTGCGCCCTCTGGCCCCCAGCCTCCAGCCCTGGGATGATATGTGAGCCTGAAGGCTCAATGTTGGCTTGATGCCGATGGAGTTGACTCTTGGGTGATACCTCCTTAGGGATACCTCCCTGCTGTGTTCCTCCACCTTAAAATCCCCTGTGTGTTGCATGTTCAGGTCAACACCACGTTAAACACCTGGTGCGTAAAGCAGCTACTTATTGGGTAGTGCACAGCTGGGAGCCTGCAGCGAGCCGTGGTTTATTTGCATCCAAGCAAGCACGCCTATGTTTAAATACCTCTAAGTAAATAAGTCCACCCAGGTCCTGCTTTGCTCTTCCTTGTGTCTTCAAGGCTGGGTTTACTGGCAGTATCCAAGGGCAGTTTGTCTTCTTCCTTACTTACGGGGACTGAAAGGAAACCTACTTGATGGTAGGTATGGGTAACACTGCCCTGGTAGTGTTGGTCCCATGCTATCTAGTCCAGTGTGGGCTGGTGGCTTCTTCTACTAGCTTTCACCATCATGTCACGTCTGAGCTACATATCACCACTGTTGCATGAGACCCCCAGCATGGATCCCTCAAACCTGTGTTTGGGTCATCCCTCCCTCTGGCAGCACCAGGACGGCCAGGAGGAGGTTGCCACGGGGTGATGGGAAGGGCTGCAGCTCCCTGGTCCCAAAGCGTGGTGAGATGTGGTCAGCCAAGAAGCGTATGTGGAAGCGTCGGCCAACACAGTGGACCAGGCTTCCCACCACAGCGCACTGGAAGCTGGATGGGTTGGGCATAGTGTAAGTGGCACACTCGTACCATAGCTTGGCCTTGGCACTGCAGCGGTAGACACTGATGCCCGTGCTGCGGTGGATGTCAAAGCGGTAGATGAAGCCGCTGGAGCTCACCATCTCAGCCATCCTGTCCTTGCTGCTGACAGCTGGGCTGACCCTCCAGCTGTCGGAGCGAGCGGAGTAACGCAGCAGCACGTAGCGCAAAGTGCCCCCCGTCACATAGATCTCCCCATCGCACACCGTGGCTGTGTGGGCCACGGCGAAGGTGTCGTGGGGCAGGGGTGCGGTGAAGGTCCAGCGGTCCTGCCGGGGGTCGTAGCGCTCCACCGTGTAGAGGCACTCGCCGCCGATGGCATAGAGGTGGCCGTCCAAGGCCACGAGCTTGCAGTGTGGCCGTGCTTGGTTCAGGGGGCAGATCTCCCTCCAGATGTTGGTCAAGGGGTCGTAGCAGAAGACACGGTTGGAGGGTCTTTGCATTCGACCCGTGCCCTCGCAGCCTGCCACCACAAAGAGGTAGTTGAACATGCTGCACATGGCGCACCCCTGGGAGACCACTTCTGGTGGCACGTGGCAGAGGCGATGCCAGCAGTCCCCTCCATCATTGTAGTAGCAGAGGCGGCTGGTGTGGAGGCCAGGCTCCTGCACATTGACATCTGCCACAGCCACATACATCTTACCCTTCATCCTCCACCGCAGGATGAGCTCTCTCTCGCCAGCATTGAGACGCCCATAGATGGATGGGGTCCTCAGCACCTGCAGGTAGTTGTCACTCATCACCTTGTAGGCGGCCTCCTGGAGATGGCTGAGCTTCTGTGCCTTGGCTGTGCAGAGCACCTCGTAGCAGTTCCCCAGGTCCAGGTGGGTGGGTGGTGGTATTTGGAAGAGGTCAGCACTGGCCACTAGCCCTGGCTGGGGGATTGCAGGCGGTGTGCTGGCTGGTGCTGTGACCCCAGAACCCTCCATGGTCAGCTGGAGGTGGGGGCTGTTTGCAATCTGGAGGATGCTCTCTTTGCGGCCAGGAGATGGTGGCTCAGGGGAGATCTCCAAGCTTCCCATAGGTGGTGGAACTGTGACGGAGGTGGTGGGAGCCTGCATTGATGAAGCTGGGTCCAACTCCTGGGTTGCAAAGCTCTGCAGCTCTTTATTGACCTGCTCCAAGCTGCGGCGGCAGGATGTTCCTGGAGCAATGTAGGGGAGACACCTCTTCTTAGACACTGTCTGGGAGATGGACTGGACATAGTAGTCATAGACTTTACCTTTGAGACCAGGGACCAGCTGTCCAGCCCTGTCCTTTGCCTGCCGCTCAGCGATGTAGTTCTCCTCCACCTGGATCTTTGTGACCGAGGAGAAAGAATAGGAGGCATCTGACCCTGCGTTGCTTGCCATCATCGTTAGACCCAGGTCCGAGGTGACGCTGAGGGTTTGGATTGTCCGCTTGCACACCTCAGCCTCCCGCTTCATCCCTCTGACAGCCAAGTCCTGCTCCATGCTTTCAGCATGTCCATCACCCTCCAGCTGGGCATTACCACTCCTGGGGGAAAGCCCAGTGCCTGGGGCAAGTGTGTCGTCCTCACTGTGGCTGCTCAGTGTTTCAGCTGCATCCCCAGGGTCATAGGAGCTCGGCTCACTTGCCAACTTACTTCCCAGCTCACTTCCTAGCTCCCTTCCCACTTTGCTTCCTGGCTCACTTCCTGGCTTGTTTCCCAGATCGCTTTCCAGCTCGATTCCTGGCTCACTTCCCGACTTACTTCCCTTCCCACTTCCCATCCTACTTCCCAGCTCACTTCCTCTCCCGGCCATCCCTGCTCTCCCACGAGTCAGCCCCAGTTCAGAAACCATCTCCTCCCCTCCCTCCTCCACCTCCTCACCCCTTGGCAGACTTGGATCCCCCCGGGGAGCCGTACGCTGTGTCCCAGGGACACTCGGGTGACCGCTCACTTGTCTATCCCCACCATCCCTCCTCTCCTCCCCACCAAACACCCTCCTCCGTCGCAGACCCGCCGCACCGTCCCCATCCCCATCCTGGGCAGCATTTTCCCTCTGCTCTCCTCCCGTATCAGCCGGTGGGATTTTGCCCCCGGCAAGCGAGCGGGACTTATAAAACCTGTACGCCAAAGTCAGGAGGAGTAGAGCGGCGGCGGAGAGGACCAGCTTGCCGGCCAGCTGCATGTCGGACTGCCAGAGCAGGGTTACCCGCTGGGGCATTTTTCCATGCCAGGAATGCGAAGACGATTAATGATTGCTGAGCGAGTCTGGAGTGTGGAGCTGAAGGTTTGGGGCAAGGTGACTTTGAGCGGGCAAAGCCGACGGGAGATTTCCGGACAAGTTTTGCATGTTTGGGATGGGCTGGGCTCCGGGGAAAAGGTGCAGCCCAGAACTGGCAACACAGAGCCAGCTTTATTAGCCTGGTAAACAGAGAGGCTCAGAGAAAAGCAAGAGGAAGCACAAAGGGAGGAAAAGTATATCCTCCGAGCAGCCTGATGGTGCTACTTCCTTGTTTCTTTTGCTATGTAAAAGAGATCATGCAATGGAAGTGAAAATAAATTGTTTTGTCCAGGAAAGTTCCCTCATCCCTTGGTGCAGAAGCGGGGAAGGGAGGGAGAAGCAGCCTAGGGCCGGGCAGACCTTTGGTCTGACACTGAGCGGCTGCTCTGTGGCAGAGGCAGGTGACTAACTCGGTAGTTTCGTTTGCAGTGTTCTAGCTAACGAAGGGTGACGGGAAATAGCCTGAGAGCTTCTGGGGTCTCTTTGAGGTCAACTTGGAAGTGGCAGGGAAATTAAGAGCTGGTGGAAAGGAGCTGAGGGCTTTGGGAGGGGGAAAAGTTCAGCACTAAAGAGAAAATTAAGGCAGGAGCTAAACTGCAGCTGGTGGCTGCCGTGTTCAGAGACCTGTGTCCGTGTGCATGGGGAGAGGGATGAACTAAGGAAAGTAAACCAAAGTACTGGGACCAGGAAGAAATTTGGAATGGGAAGGGAGAGATGCGAGTTTAGAAGTGATGTGCTGCTGCATGTGGGATGTCCGTGGAGATTGGAGTCACTGTGGGGAAACTGAGGCACAGAGGATGCCAGACAGTGTCACACTAGTTTCTTTCTCCCCCTGGAACGGTGTCAGTGATGCATCTGGTCCTGATCTGAATTTCAAAGACTTAGGGGAATTGTTGTCCCTGTCATTCCCAAGGCAGCTGCGTCCCCATGCCTGGACTGCGGCGGGGGTTGGGGGAGAGGAGGAGGCCTGGGGAATGACATCCCTCTGCAATCGCTGCTAAGCGAGCTGAATTCAAAGGGATAAAATTAATTTCCTTTTCCCTGAGGGGAACATCTCGCATGCTGAGAGATGCATAAAGAAATGAGGCCTTACCAGGCGTCAAAGAAACAGCCAAAATGTGGGTGGGGGTGGGCGGCTGCTCCTGTTTGTATGCAGGGACTCACTCCCTGCTAGCTTGGTCCCAATCCAGTGGGATCTGCCAGAGGAATGAACCCAAGTGATGCTAAAACCACTCCTTGTGTGATGCGTGGGTGTGATGGGTCCCAACTGCATGGGTCATGGGTGTGTGTGGTAGGAGGAGGTCTTGCCGTGGGTCTTTAATGGGTGGTGGATGCTCATGAGCTCATACCCGGTGTCCACTGCCTCCCAAACCACCTCCCGTGCATCAGCCGATCTTCACCAGCCATCGTGTGAGCTTGGACACTGCTTTTTGTGATGGGGAGGAGCATCTGAACCTCCTTGAGGCACGTTCCCCACCATAACCAGCATCCGCAAGTGCTGAGATGTCCCCCTGCCAAAGCTGGGATGTTGAATTTCACCTGATGGCTTTGCACAGGGATTGTGATAGTGCTGAAGGGGTGGGGATGGTTGTATATCTGCCACTAGACTTGCCAGGGATGCTTGTTAGGTGGCGGACCACATGCTAAATAGCATAATACTTGTATATATATAGAAAGAGGCTGGTAAGGAAGAAGGGGGATAAACTCCCCATACTGGCTTGGCACTCAGGGACCCCTGTGCACATCCCTGTTATGAACAGGGAGAGCCCACCAGCAGTTTTGAGGGGGCTTGTTCAGCAAGTTGTCACCTTGTATGGGTGCAGCATGGGGAAATGCATCAAAGAAGAGGCTGGGGAATGAGGATATTTAGAAAACAAGCCGGATTTTGGAGCAGGGCAAGAGCTAGTGTGATGCATCCCACAGGGGCATCTTGAGCTTGCACCAGGGGCCAAAGCAGAACCAGCCAAAACCCACCTAGTCGCTCCCTCCATCCCATGTGACATGGGGACCCAAAATCTACCGCTGGAGGGCTTGATTTGGCCAAAGCCTCAGTGAAAGGGGCATCCCTCCTGCCTGCATACTCAGAGAGAGTCCTGAAGCCGAGGCTGGGACTGGGGTAACAGGGATGTCATCGAGGCTGGGCACGTGTTTCAGGGCTCGGCTAATTGGCAAAGTGTCTGGCCACCTGTGCACGGCCATGACCCCCAGGTTCTTCATCTCTTACTGCCACGGTTTTTAATCTGCAAGTAGATCTGCGAAGATCCTTGCTTTCGTGCGCTGGGAAGTATGAATTATGCATGTACTTGGTGGCCCTGTGAACCCAGCCATGGCAGTATCTGTGCCCAGTAATGAGATGGAGGAGGCCGGGGAAGCACTGAGCAAAGCCCACCATTGCTCCCGCCAGCATTCCCAGCCCCATCATGCTGGAGCATCCCTGGCTTTGTGCCCCTCACCCTAATATCCCAAAAGTCTGGGAGCCTGTGTCACATCCTTGAGAGACGCAGGGCTGGGCTGCCAAAACCCCGACTCTGGGTACGAGCCAGGATGAGTGTGATTATCCTTATCACCTGTGGGGTTTTGTGAATGTTGGGAGGGCAAAACATGGAGCGTTGGGAGGGCAAAACAAGGAGTGCAAGGGGAGGTGAGGGTGTTTTTGGCAGGCAGAGTGCTCTGGGTGCTGTTGTCGTCACAAATGGCAGGATGGGGGGGGGGCCAGAGCACAACTGCTGAGCTTGAGCTGTGCGGGATGATGTTGAGAAGGAAGGATCCCCATGGCAAAAATGCAAGTCCAGTGTATAAATGTATATTTATCTGTGCCTTGCGGTAAGAAGGACGAGGGGCCATGCAGAGGAGCAGGGGATGCAGCCGCAGCGTCTCTGAGCAGCTCTGACGTCTCGGTGCTTGTGACTCTAATTGAATGTAATTGCCTCTTCCAAATTTTGCTAAAACCTTTTCAAAGTCCCCTGAAATTAGGGAACATCGATAACGCCGCTCCTTGGGGTTTTCAGCTCGCGTCATCCCTAAGAAGCACGATTAATTTTTTACAAGCTAATCATATCTCTTAGGCAGGTTGTCAGCCGCGGATCTGTCATCTCTCATCAATAATGAAAGAACCTGAGCAGCTCTTTCCCCCTCCAGCCTCCTGCATTATTCACTGCCAGGTCCTCGAACAACAGGGTGTGTGGTGGTGGGGGGTTATGGATTTAATTGATGTCCTTTGTTAATTACCTGTAGGAAGGTGCCCAAAATGAAGAGAGGTTTCTGCATCCCCTCACTCATCGTTGTGGTTGTGCTGGTGCCAAGAAGGTCCCAGCCTATAGCCTGATCCATCACCATGCCAGCGTCCCTGGGGAAGGATCTCGTGGAGGGGTGGATTTGGGACACAGGACCCTGGAGCCCACCGGTCCTCTCCCAGCCACTGGATGGGGAGATCCTGACGCTCCTGAGATGGCATCTAGCAGAGCCGAATGATGGCGGCACTGCTGCTGTAATGCTCCTCATTTCCATGGTTCCGGGCTAAACCCACCACATTTGCATTTAAATGGAGGTTTGGGCGTCTGTAAATCCTCATTTTTTGAAGCGAGGCGGCCTAATGGTTGTTTAATCACGTTGGGATGAGGCCCCCAGAGCATCTCCAATCCAGATTGGAGGGCGAGAAGCATCCACGCCGTGGTGGTGGGGGGGTTCTGCCTGCTTGGTAGTGTGGGGGTAAACAGAGTCATGTGGGTTCCCCTAAAAAATAAAGGTTCCCCTAAAAAATCAAGGTTCCCTTCTCACCCAGAGAGGTGCAGTGGGCTGGAGCAGTGAAAGCAGCTGGAGAGGAAGCAGGAGTTTGGGCAGCTGGTGTGAAGGGATCCAGATGCTCAGATGCTGTTGTTGGGATGAAAGTGAAGCCACTGATCCTCCTACATCCCAGCCAGCCCCAATCTGTCCCTGCGTTGCTTCCAGCCCAGATTATAAAACTGTGTGCTTTTGTGTCTGGGCAGAAACTCCTGAGCTGCTGCGTGTTTGTTCAGTCCCTTTGAGGCTGAGAAAGCACTCGCAGAGAGGTTGGCAATGGAGCATGGTAGGGACTGAATCTGCTTAATAATAATTAATCATAATAGTAATAATAATGCTTAGCACTTGTACGGGGCTTTGGAAAGATGAAGCACCACACACTGCTGGCTAATCCTCTAGGATTAAGAGTTCCCGGAGGAAAAGGCAGGGGAGTGCCCCATCCTCAGGCTCCTCTCCCCACCCCTTCCACTCCCCAGGGATCCTGGCGCTGGGCTGGATGCTCTCGAGGCACCAGAGGGAGGGAAAATCACCAGACAAGCCTCTGGCATCCCCCAGCACTGGGAAGGATTGGGACAAAACCATCAGGTTTTTGCAAAGAGCTGTCCTGCAGCAGGGTTAATGCTGTACCAGGATGTGCCCAGCAGCATGGGGTACCATAGGAATGGCCAGGATTTGGCTGTGCTGGACCATTATCTGTTTCCATGGCAACAATTAGCCAAGAGGGATGGAGAGGGGTGGCACAGACCAAACACAGGTGCAGCGCTTTAAACTCGGCTGGTGCCTCCACACCAGTGCTGCCTGACGGGACGTGTGCTGCTCGCTCATGTGTGAGCGCTGACATTTTGGTTTGGGAGCTGCCTGTCACTAGAGATTGACGGCCCAGCCCAGGACAAGTGTTGTGCACAGCACCCGGCTTCTAGCAAAGCCGATTTGCCCTGACCGAGGTCCAGATATGGCCGGTGATCCGTGGCCTTTGGGAACTCAGTGCCGCCGTCCGTGTGTGTGCGGGATGAGTGGAGCTTGTCCCCAGTGTCTTTCATGCTGGGGATACATGTGGTCCTTACCCTGGGGAGCTGAGACCTGAAGCAGCTCGGTGCAGTGGTAGTGGTGTAAATGGATTTTTTTCCAGGGGAAATCTGGTCCTTGCATCATACACAGGGCCCCTCCCCCTCCAAGACCTTGTAAAGCCTCTGGGTCCCCTAAGACAGTGCTGGCTACCCCAGTACAAGGTAAAAGATTAAGCACAGCCTTCTACCAGGGGAGATTTTTCTTTTTCCTTTTAATTAAATTGTCTGAGGAAGCCAAGACACAGACAGAAAGAGACTGAGACTGTAAATAGTATAGAAAAAAAAAAAAAAAA
>NW_020799127.1:1756470-1760245 GCF_003259725.1 Athene cunicularia | reverse complement strand
GGGATGCTTCGGGGAGCATCTGCAGGGCCTTTTTTGGTGCAAGGACATCCCTGCTGCCAAGGGCAAGGGCTTGGGGCAATGCAAGGAGAGATGGCCAAGAGCTTGGGGTGATGCAAGGAGAGATGCTCTCTGCACGGTCCTTCCCTCCCTGGGGAGTTTCGGGTTGAAATACCAGTGCCATCACCACTCACCGTTGGAGTCCTCTGTTCCTCTGGGAATATTTGGGTTTTCTAATGGGAAAGAAATAGCAGAGAAACAGTTTTACTGGAGGGGAGATGAGTGAGGGTTTGTGGAGGGATGGGTGACCTCTGTGGCGCTGCCATACCAAAAACGATGAGCCGGGTGTGGGTGTCGGTGGAGCCCAGGGGGTTCTGGGCGGTGCAGCGGTACATGGAGCCGTTGAGCTCGGCCGGCACCCGCTCCAGCACCAGCTCCTTGCCATCATGCTCAGCGCTGCCGTCGAGGAGCCGGCTCCCCACCCGCGTCCAGGTGAAGAGGGGCTCGGGGAAGACTTCATTCTGTGGGGAGATGGGGGGCTGTGAGATGGGTGTAGGGGATGAGCAAACACTGTCTTGCACCTGGAGCAAGGACAGGGCACAGCCGAAATGCCCAGAGGTACACCAGTGTGGGGAACATGATGCAACCCAAGACCACCCCATAAAGCACTGGTGCAGATTTAAGGCTGTGGGTCAGCACGGCATCACCCCACAGTGATGGGGATGGATGGGGATGCTGACCTGGAAGCCCTGCACCAAAATCCGCACAGTGTCTCCAACGCGGGCTCTTGTCGGGGTCATCGTGATCTTCGGGCCCTTGGGAGCAACTGCAAGGAAAGGGAATGACAAGGGATGTCATCCAAGGGTTTCCAGTGCCCGTGGGTGCCCTTGGCTGGGGTTAATGGTAGTTTGATGAACGATCATGGTGAGGGGGTTGCATGGCCTGTGCCAGCCACGGGTGGGGGTGCTGATGGCTGGGTGATTGATGGACAGGCTGATGGATGTCCAAATGACTGATAGACAGGTAGACAAGGACCCTGCAGGCAGATGAACGGGAAGACTGGGAGACTGATGGATGGCTGTAATAAGATGCACTGATGGTGAAGAACATATTTTCTAATCAAGACCCTCTCTTCTCAGAAGCAGGGGTCAAGAGGGGTCAGGTTGGTTTGAAGCCAAGGAGATTGACACCTCAGAGAAGCATCCCCAGGACAAGGTGGCCTCGGTGAGTCGTGCACAAGTGCTGTTAGCATGGGAGACAGCCACAAAGCCTTGCTGGCACAAAATGCCAAAAAGCACAGCCCTGTAAAGAGGATGGGACCCCTTTTCCCATGCCAGACTCCGGGTGCCCTTCCGTGCCGGGTCTGCTCTTCACTCCCGGCTGGGTTGGGGCTGTGTGGATGTCCTTCCTGGCCATGGTGGGATGGGACAGCCCCAGGAGCTACCCGGTCTTTGCATGGAGGGAGCCTTTTGCAGGCTCAAAGGGGAAAATGGGAAGGAGGGAGGTTGTGCTTTGGCAAAAGCAGGTGCGTCATACTTTGTACCTTCAAGCACTGCCATGGATAGGACAGGCTGAGCCGTGATGGCACCCCTGCATGACACAAAGGGACAAACAGCCACCAGAAAGCACATCGGTCTGTAGCGATGGACATTAGCCTCTGGAAAGGGCATCTACACCCCAGGATGCTCTGCACAGACACACCAGAGACCATGGTTGTGTACCTGGACATCAATGTCCATGCAGGATCCAGCCCTCTGGTGTTGGAGCAGGGGTGATAGGCTGCAGGTGATTACACCATGGTCTGTACCTAAATATCTTTTGGCACTGAAGCAAGGCTTTGTTTCAGTATGACTTTTATTGAGAGGGTATATATAGCATATATGTATTTCGATATAGGGAGGGGGTTAATGGGGGATGTGCCGTGATGGTGTCAAAAAACTAGCTGTGGATGGTGTTGGTGGGGCACCCAGTGAGGTGCATAGGCCTGGAGGCATCTTAGGGGATGAGGAGGGCTGTGGATTCAGGGGGCAATGTGGGGTGAGCTTTGCTATTACAGGTACTGGAGTTACTGGGGACAAAGTAGCAAGTCATCAAGGTCTTGGCCTCATGGGGAGGTCCAGAGAGTGGGCACCTAAGCCTGATGAGTTGCAGAAGATGTGAAAATGCAGGACTTTTAGGTTATTTTCTGTCCAGTCATATTCTGGGAAAGAGCTTTAATACTCAGTAGGGAGGAACAGATAATGAAGGGTTTTCTATTAGCAAGAGAGCGGCTGCCCTCCTTGTTGACTGCCAACCTCCTGTTGACCTCCTCATTGCCGCCAACTTCCCACTAATTGAGGTGGTTGATGAGCTGATGAGACAGAGCACATGCACTGAGAGGCTTGTGCACACTGAAGCCCGCGCCAAAGATGGGTGGAAAGCCAACGAGGTGAAGCTCTCCAGGAGATGGTGCATCATTGCTGATGCAGCAAGCCAAGTGCCCTACTTGGCCAGGAGCAAAGCCCAGACCTCTCCATCCAGCTTGAGGGGAGGAAGGCTGCAGCAGCCTGCCCAGGAGGATGCCCTGAAGCCGGGGCAACCCCAGTGGAGAGCTCAGCCTCTTCTGCCAGGGAACCAGGAGAAGGTAGGGGAGACCCAGCTTTAGCCAGAGGCAAGTTGCCCAGCCAGGGTGGGACACTGTGGGGCAAAAGGGAGGGACCTCCACTAACCAATCTGTTCACTGGCTCCCATGGTCCCTTGAGGAGTTTTTGCTCTTCTAGTGTCCTGGGCAAGCTGGGAGCCAACAGGGAGGCCCTGGCTTCAATCCCACCACCCCATTGCCTCTGGGGCCTCACCAGCCCCACAGGCTGCCCCTGTGCAGGGGCCAGCCTGGCCCATCCCCAGCAATCCCCGTGGGGATGAGTTGGGTGGTGATGGCCAACAAGGGTTGTGGCATGTCATTGGATCTCCTGGAACTGGGTAGAGGTGGATGGAGGTGACAGCACTGTGGGGTGAAGGTGTGTGTGTCCTCTGCAACATGACCCTGGTCTAGAGGTGCTCGTCTGTCCCATCTCTTCCCAGAGTTACACCTCATAGGAGGTAACATTAAGGGGCTGCCAACTTCCTCACCTGCCCTGCAGGCAACCAAGGTCTTTACCAAAGCCACCAAACACCAGGTACCCCAACACCTGCCCTCCGCCCTCCCTCTTCCACTCATCCCTACACCCAGCACAACTCTGGCTCCCCCCCCCCAAAACCAGCCCCTGGTTGTCCCCCCTGACCTGGTCCTATGTCTCCCCCCTATATGCAAACACCCATCTCCTTCTCACCAAGGGAGCTTCTCCTAGCACAGTCCCCCCAGATCTAAGGCTGTGCTCACATTACCCCTTGCCACTGACATTGCTGCCTTGCTCCGATACACCAGGAACCTCAATCCCCCCTTCCAGCCCCACCCATCACCCCAAATCCCCACTGCCTGAGTCCACAGCTCCCTCCCAACCCCAGCCCTATGTCAACCCAGCAAACCCCACCCTAGAGCATCCCCCATGGCTGGGGGGCCCCCTGCACACCCCACCCTCCCGCATAGTCAGGGCTCACTCCCCTTTACAAAGCACTCTGAGGCGATGAGATCTTGGGGGTGCAGCAGCCCCACAGCCTCTTTACCTCCTCTATGCACGAGGGGCTCTGCACCTCATAGACTCCATGGACCACCCGCCCCCCCAGCACCCCTACTGCTAACACCCAGCCCTGGCTCCCCCACCCCCCCAAACTGCCCTTGTCCTCCTGCTTCCTGCACCCC
>NW_020799127.1:1729854-1756420 GCF_003259725.1 Athene cunicularia | reverse complement strand
AACCTCTTCTCTTGCCTCATGGACAACCCCCAAAAACCCACTGCCCTCACCCTTACTTTTGGGGAGCCCCAACATCGCTTCCAACCATTGTGCAGCTCTACCTAGAACCCTGCTTTGGCTCACAGGTGCCTGAAAACCCCCCAAAGGAAAAGTGCAAAAAGTGGAGAAAAAAAGCCCCCCCCCCAAAAAAAAGCCAAAAAAAATTTAAAAATTAAAAAAAAAAAAAAAAGCAAAATGTGCAAAAAAGCCACAACCGCCCCCCAAATGTGGTGGCCATGCTTACCAAGCGTCACCTCGGACTGCATGGGCATGGACAGCGCTGGGTGCTTCACCTCACAGCTGAAGAGCGCCTCATTGTCGATTTGGGGGTTCAGGGTCCAGGTGAGGGTGGCCCGCGCCTCCACCGTCCCATCGCTGACGGGCGCGTGCGTGTGGCGGAAATAGTAGATGGGCTCCGCCACGTGCACCCATCGCGGGAATTCCCGGCTCACCACTGTTTCGGGGATGGTTTCGGTGACAGGGTCCCGCTCGGCTGCCAGTCCTCGCGGAGGGTCCACAGTGGCCGTGAGTCGCCCGCCTCCTACCTCCGCTTCGGCCGCCAGCGATTTTGGCACCTTGGTGTCATCCAGGTCACGGTGAAGGAGGTTACGGGGTGCCCAGCTCCCGGCGCCGGCCGGCGGCTCCGGCAGTGGGGTGGCCTCGATGGGCTCCCCGTCCCGCTTGAAGTACACCTGTGTGGGGACAAAAGGGAGGGTGAGCTCGGTGGGGACAGCCACCACCCTGGACATCCCCAGCATCTCACCCCTTGGGGACCTTTGGATGGAGCTTCTTCCCCAGGGCTCCGCGGAAAGATGTTGCAGGGCACGATTTGGGTCACAGGCAGCTATTTGCCTTATTTTTCTCCCCAAAGCAGCACATATATATTATGTATTTTATATGTTGATATTTTTATGTTTGCTGGAGATATATATATGAAAGATAAAACCCCCCAGGGGCTCACCAGCGGCGCGGGCTTGCCACCAGAGACCACACACACCAGGGTGAAGTTCTGCGCCTGGTAGCGGCTGAAGGGCGCCGGCGTGTCGGCGGCGAGCACTGAGATGGACGTCGGAGGAGCTGCCAGGGAGCAGAGCCAGGGTGCTAGCACGGTGTCCTCGATCCTCACCCATCCCTGTCCCAATCCTTATCTCCATGCCCATCCTCATTCCCATGCCCATCACCTCCATCCTGATGTCCATCATCTCCATCCCAATCACCTCCATCCCTATCCCTGCTGCCCTCCACCCTGAGACCTTGCAGTTGTTTCCCCTCTGGTCCCACCCAGCCGGGGGCTGCACTCACCCATCACATTGAGGAATATATTCCCCGAGGCCAGGACCACTTTCTCCCGCGTGGCTCGGTCGTAAATCCCCACGTGACACTCATAGGGACCGTTGTCCGAAATGCGAACCTCGGGGAGGCTGGGGAGGAGAGATAGGGCTCACCGCTTGCTCCCTGCTCCATCCCGATCCCATTTTCCTGGGGGATGCAGCGGTCAGCATCCGGATATCAAGGCGTCGGATGGGGTTGCTTTTCACCAGCGACAGGGATCAATAAACTATTAATAACTGCAAAGGTTGCAGGAGAGAGCTGTGTAATGCGGTTTAGCAGCTGGAGTTTACGGGCACTGACAGCTCCTCAGGAGGGTAAGTAATTGCATTATTGAAAGGAGAAGTGTATGGGAGGTAAAGGCACTGGTGAGACAAAAAAACCCTCAAAGTACAGACATTAAATGCCTGTGAAATGCTGATGTTACAGGCACCGGACGTTACAGACTCCTTGGGCGAGGGAATGGCTGTAGCGAAGTGTGGTGGATAAAAAGCATAGAAAGCCCAAACTCCAAGCAAATCCAGAGTACACTTCAAGAGATATATTACCTAGTTTTTTTCATACAGACATAAAAAAAAAATCAAGAGAGGGAGAGATGTGCAAAAGGATCGGTGCTACTGGAGGTGGAAAATTTCACACCGGCTGCAAAGGAGCCACTTTGCTGACTGGCAGCATCCTGCCTCGCTGGTCGGCAGCATCATCCCTCCTTGCCAGTTGGCAGCATCCCGCCTTGCTGGGTAGCAGCACCCCACCTTGACAGCCGGGAGCACCTCACCTTGCCAGCCACCAGCATCCCGCCTCACCAGCTGCCAGCATCCCACCATGGCAATAAGGATGAGGGCAATTCTCACATGGAGCACCTGGCAAGACACCCCCAGCTTAACCCCCCCCTTACTTCTCCAGCAAAACACAGGCACACACCTCGCAGGGCTTCCCCAGCCAGGGGAAAAATCCGACACTGGTTTGCCAGATCCTTTCCAAAAGCCCCTTCCCACACCTCCTCCTCGTTGTGAGAGCCCCCCACCAGCACAAACAAGCCCCCATCGAAGAAGCAGTCACTTGGCAGCGCTTTTTAATGGCCGCAACGCTTTCAACTAAGCCTCTGCCATCTGTTCCAGCCTCTAATTACCCATGCATGGAGCGGGAAATTATCCACACCCTTCGTTAGCAACACGCAGGAGCAGTTTTGGTCCCTGCCAGGCTGGGGACCCTCTCCATTCTGGCGGCTGCCCCTCGCCACGAAGGACAAGGCCTTTGGGTTTGCATGTGGATTTGGGTGTAAAATAGTCCTAATTCAGTCGGTGTGATGTTTCTATGATAGGTAGGAACGAGAGAGAGGGGACCCCCAGCCCTGCAAACTAAAACACTGTCCATCATGTCCTTTGCGTCCTCTAAGCATGCTGGAAATAAGGCAAAAATTATACAGATATTCATAAAGCAGTGCCTTACTCGACGAGGGTGGGTTTTTAATCAGAGGAGGGGAAAAAAAGAATCCAGGGTTGGATATCTCCCGGCTTTGCTCTTCACATCTGAGCAGGCGGCGTTCAAAGCCGGTATGAAAAGAGGCAGCCCCGGCAGCCCTCTGCGCCGTGCAGATAAGAGCTGCGCCGCCCGGGATAACGCTCCGTGGGACGGCACTGACGTGACCGTGCCATTACAAAGATTAAAAAATAAAAAAAAAAAAGAAAAAGAAAAAGAAGAAAATACAGAAGGGTAAAATGAAAGGGAGAAAAGGGAGAGAAAAACTGAGTGGAAACAGCCAGGAAGCAACTGACCCATCATCAAACTCTTCCCAATATTGCTCCCTTTCCCCGGAGTCTGAAATAAGGCAGGACCACCCCCCGACCCCACCCCCCCAAAAAAAACCCCAAACATCAAGCCAACAGTGCTTTTCATACCCTCCGAAAAATATCTCCTCTCTCCCCCAGGCAAGTTGCTGTTTTCCTCTGAAAAGAGGCAACTGCGTGAAAAGACTTTTACCACGAACATCCCCAGCTCCACAGACGATTTGCCGGTGCCGTGCCGACAATTACCGATGCTTTTAAGCACTTGGTCCTAGGGCGGTGAAATTTTCTGCTTGCAAATTCTATTAGTTCTACAATATGCGGTGAAAAGGAGAAAAATGGAGGGTTTTGAGCCAAAAAAAGCAGCTGCTTTGCCTCGCCGGGACAGTGCAATGTGCCATAACCGGGTGAACATGGCATGTCCTTGTCCCTTGCTCAAGGGATGCTCATGATCTCTTGTTCCGTGCACAGGGGGATGTTTTATCCTGGTTTAATTCCCCAACTTTTCCGGTGCTCCCTGCTAAAGGAGAGCCATGGCTAAATTCAGCGCTGAGCAAAACTGCTGGGTTTATGGCAGGAAAGCAAGGTTGTTGAGTTAGGGAATGTGTAATCTCTTCGTGAAGCTGCCAAAATGTCCTCTAAACAATAATTAGTCGTGTCAGAAATTTGTACAACATCCGAGCAAGCAGCTGAGCAGAGCCTGTGCTACGTGGGGAAACAAAACTCAAGGAGTGAAGCAGTCCCTGAGCATCTCCTGAACATCTCCCTGAGCAACCTCTGATCACTGCCTGAGCATCCTCTAACCATCCCCCTGGGCATCCCCGGACCCTCCTCCGCATCCTCTGAACATCTCCTGACCTTCCTGAGCATCCTCTGAGCAACCCCGAGCATCTGCTGATCCTCCTGAGAATCCTCTGAGCATCTCCTGAACATATCCTGAGCATCTCCTGAGCATGCCCTGCACACCCTCCTGAGCAACCCCTGAGCAACCCCTGCGCATCCCAAGCAACTCCCAAGCCTCCCCTAAGCAAGCTCCACGCATCCTCCTGAGCAACTCTTGAGCATCCTCTGAGAATCTCCTGAGCAATCTCTGATCATCTCCTCTCCAGCCCTGATTTCCTGCTGCTTCTCCACTCCATATTCACACTTATTCCCCTGCAGCCACCTAACACAACTGCTCTTGCTTATAATAAGAAATAGCTCTGAGTGTAGCAGAAAAAAAACACCAAACCCCCCCCCCCCCAAAACCCCACCAAACCCCAAGAATTTAAATTTGAAAGAATTAGAAAGAATTTCAGACTTGCACACATGTTCATCTGACAGGATGCTGAGCCCTTTCCAACCCATACACGGACATTTGCAGGTGCAAAGCATCACATCACATCAAGGAAACAACTGTATTTTCCCCACTATACACAGAATTTTTATTACCC
The DNA here is from genome assembly GCF_003259725.1 of Athene cunicularia. Taxonomy (NCBI): domain Eukaryota; kingdom Metazoa; phylum Chordata; class Aves; order Strigiformes; family Strigidae; genus Athene; species Athene cunicularia. The sequence continues at coordinate 1,751,835 of NW_020799127.1, read as the reverse complement.
CACGCTGGGAAAAACGAGCTTTGAAATCCGATTAGCAAATTCTAATTTAAAAAGGAAACAAAGACCAAAAAAAATGTGAAAAATAAATACTTCACCCCAGCCTCTTTGCCTTGAATTAAGTCTCCTCCTGACATTTTTTTCAGGCTCCAGTTTTGTTTTTATAACACCAGCAATAAAGCAAGTGTGTAATTAGTAATAAAGCTGACACTCCTGCAAGTGATTTCACACTTGGAAGAAAAGCAAAGACAAGCTTCCACACCGCTTTTTGTTTATATATATATATATTTATTTTTTTTTTTATTCCCCTCCCAAGCCTTGTTTTCCTCTGCCCATTTTCACTGCTGGAAATCTGCACTGATGTCACCTTTTCCCTAGGGAGAAGTAGGATCATGGGGCCAGACCTCGGATATTTGGTGAGGGCACATTAAGGGACGATAATTTCTTTGCAGTTCAGTGAATCTCCACTGACAGCCAAAGAGGACCTTAAGTATCATCAGAATACCCTCAGCTGCCCCAAAATGGGAAAAAAAATTCCTAAAAATAGGCATTAAAAAGCAGTCAGCATGCCAAAGAAGACAGTATCAGGGTGACTTACCGCACAGTGGACTGGTAGACCAGATCCTCCCTCTTCCGATAATTCTCCATGTGCGAGAAATTGGTGGAGAACATGGCATCGAAGGTGAAGATCTTCTGCTTGATGGTGCCACCGTCGGTGACCTGCAGAAAAAAAATAAAATATATATGAGATCCCGTGGGCATGTTTGCAAATACACAAGCAGATTTGCACCTGTTTTTAAATTTTTAAAATAATTTTATTTTTTAGATTTTTACTTTCAATCTTTTTAATATACGTATCCTTAAAATTCTATTTGCACTATTTTAATCAAGATTTAATAAACATTATTTATTTATTTGTTTATTATGAGCCTGCTGAGATTAAAAGCAAAACCCAAGCGTTTCTGTCCAGTTATTGCGTCGCCAACTCCTATCTCCAGTGGCTCTCTGGGGTTGTAATTTTTAAGTGGAAAAAGTCTCTTTTTAGGACCGGGGAGGACTCGTTTCTTCCCAGTGCCTTCAGATTTATCTCCCTCTCTTGCAAGAAGCAAGGTTTAGTACAAAATTAAGGAGGAAAAGGCAGAGGAAAGCAATGCAGATGGGAGATGGGCATTTTGGGACTAGAACAGCTCAGATCAATCCATCAGAGAGCTAGAATAGTCTTTATAGTCTTTTTTTTTTTTTTTTAAAGGCCAGGTACGGGAGAAAGGGATTTGGGTATTTACCCCCCAAAATCAGCATCTTTCAGAAGGACACCCCACTCTTTCCATCCAGCTTTCACTCCAAATTTTCTCTTTTCCCCTTTTTTTTTTTTAATGGTAAAAAGGAATAGGGAAAAAAAATAGCCGTCACTAAAACCAACTCTTCAAATTTATTCACCAGGGCTGAGGGTTTTATTGCAAAGAAAATACACGCTGGCACGGACGCGGAATAAAGAACTGCAAGAAGAATTATCGGAGTTGTAAATCTCCGGCCTTGGGAATGAGGGGAAGTTTTCAAGGACGCGTCCGATTTTTCCTGACTTTTATTTATGCCCTGGGGTGGGTTTGGGGAGAAACCTTGGAGCTGCTCCTGGATCAAGAAGCTCTTCATATATCAGGCTTTCCCAATTATTTTGGGGATGCAGCAGAGCGGTTGCTGCAAGGAGGGATGCTCAGGGCAAGGGGACGGGGAGCGGTGGAGGTGATGCCTGTGGACCAGGAGTTTGCAGCCACAGGAGTTCCCCAGCACATCTGGACAGATGTGGGCAAAGCAGGAAAGCACCAGATTAGATCTGATGATGGAAACAGGAAAATCACAGCTCAAAGCATCCCTCACACTACCGCTAAGCCCCCAGGACCCTTCGCATCACCCTGAGGATGCGCAGCAAGGGAAGATGCCGCAGCCCAGACACATCCTCAGGGGATTACAGGCAGTTAATAGGCTCCTATGAAAAGGCACATAGAATATAGTCTCTCTCCAGGGATTAGACCTACTTTCAGCCTTTTATCTGTGCCCTGGGTTCAATTTTTTTGGAGAGGAGCTACATATAAAGTTGCTGGTAAACCCACAGGGATGCGGGAGCAGCCAAGACCAATGCTTCTTGCTGGGGAAAAAACGGATAATAATTCGGTAGCATCTGATGTTGATGACCCCAAATTATGTGCCCACACTGAGGAGCAGGAGGAAAAGGGGCACAGGGAGAGGAAAAGGCACTTTTAAGAGACTGGAGCCAAGCTCAGTCAGCCCAAGGCTGCCTACTGCATTATTTATAAACCCCAGTAAAAATCTTATTCCTGACAAAAACCCGGCGATTGCCACTGTGCAGGGAGACATTAACCTCCTGCTCCTTCCCACTGTCACAGAGGCAGCCCCCTCCTGTCTCTCCCTCCATCACTCTCACCTCGCTGGTGACCTGGCAGTTTGCTGTCCCCAAAATATGCTGGTACCATTAATATTGCTGGAGCCTCTCACCAGGATGCTCGGTGAGTTAGATAAGTATCGGGGAGTGATGGATGGAGGACCAAGGGGATGGGGGGGGAGGGATTTTGGAGGACAAAGTGGGTTGTAAAGGGACGGGAGGTCTCTGTAGCACCTTGGACATCACTGGGGCTGTGGTCCAGACTCCTCCAACCACCCGCGTCCTGGGGCTGAATTTACACCCTTTCTCCAAGCAAATGCAACCAGCCCTTGCTATGGCACGAGGGAAAACACCCTGAAGGGGCTGCAAGGGGTGACTGCAATGCTCAGCCTGTTTCAGGTGGTAGCACCCGGGTTTGCAGCATCCCCAGGCTGTGCCCAAGCCCACATTGCAGCTGTTGGGAGAAATAGATCATGCTGGAAAACCCCATTTTTAGCTTTTTTTTTCTGCGTCCCCCCCAGCTTGCTCAAGCATCTACCTTTAGCTCAGCTGGCTGAAATCCCTCCTCCCACCCTGAGCCTGCCGGAGCTCTCGGTCCTGCCTTACTCAAATGCCACCAGTGGCAAATCTGTCTTCCAAAAATAGAGAGTAGTTGACTTAGTTGCCCAAACTCAGATGGTTTGATCCCAGAATGAGCACCGCAACCCATCTCCATCCCCCAAAAGGGAGCACCCATGCTGGTATTCCCCTTTCTGACATCACTAAACCACACGCACGATCAAATCATTATTGCAAGCGCGTCACATAATTTTGAGAGGTGCAGCCCGGGCTCCCCACTGTCTCCCTAGAGCCGGAGCGATGCCCTCACCCAGTGGTAATAGAGAGCTCAATAAACTGTGCTGATGCTTCTGACCTTCTCTCCCCCCCCCCGAGCATGAGGAATTAAAAGAGTTCCCTGTACTGACATTTAAATTATCATCTCCGAGGCATGGAGACAACCCAGCCGGCGTGTAGATGAATGGCACGAGTCAGACCTCTCGCAGTTACCGGCCCAAGATCTCTCCATCAGCAGCTTTGCTCCGATTTTAGAGAATTTCTCTGCAGCTGTAAAACTTGAGATTTTTCCCTAAAGGAAAACAGGTTTATAAATCAGAGGCACAACCTGCTGTGAACTGGGTTGGCTTGAAAATTTGGAGGGAACTACAAATATCTGGGAGATGCTCTCCAGGAGTGAGAGGTAAAAAACAGCATCCAGGTGCCTCCAGCCCAGCACTTCCCGGCCATCCTCAAACCAGCATCCCCAAATTTGCCGAGGCTCTGGGCTGCTGAGGCTCTGGGCTTTCCCAGCAGCGTCATATGGTGTAGGAAGGATTTGCAAGAGCCTCAGCACGTCGGGTGCCCTTTGCTTGGATCCTCCACCCTGACTTCCCTCTCCCCTGGAGCCGAGGCTGCTACGAGCAGTGACTTTATCACTGTCACCAGCAACATTTCCCGCTCGGAGCCACTGTGGGAGCCGCCGGACGGGGCTGTAACATCTCATTTCTCCTAATGGGCAGTGGCAGAGGAAGCCTCCGCAGGGACTGTGCTTTGTCACCATCGATCAGGCGGCTTTAAGCTGCGCCGCCAACATCTGTAATGCATCAGCCCCCACTTGCTGTGGCCACAGGTTTTAAAGCCCCGCTGGACTTTGCTGGGCGCGGACCAGCCCGATGAGCCCCTCAATGGAACAAAATGCTTTGTAATCCCTGTGCACCGAACCAGGGAACTTAAAACCAAGTTGTTGCATGAAGGGTGGGGGGAACAGCTTGCAGAAGGGATGAAGGAGATCCACGGGGACAGGGTGTATGTCCCCCTGCCTGCAGAGGCCATGTTAATGGGTGCTATGGGGAGAAGCACCCGTGCATGGGTGCTACGGAGAGCAATGCCCGTGCAGAGGTGCTGCAGACAGCGACACCAGCCACGGCTGAGTTATCCTCCTTCTTGCTAATTAGACTGAGCACCAAACTAATTAATCAAGGCAGAGTGACTCCCCCCAGACCCGAGGGCTCCCCTCTATCCCCAGCTCTCTCTGCTGTACATCCCCAGGCCAAGCCCCTGGTCCCTGCCGGGCAGAGGGACTGTGAGCGTGGGAGTGCTGCTCTCCCCAGGGAATCACGCCCGGCCCTCGGCTGCCACCAAAAATCTGCAAAACACTTTTTTGCAATTACCATCATCTCATCCGAGCCCCCGGCTGTGTGTACAGGCTGGCTTCTGCCGGCTGCCTGCATCCCCCGCCACTGCCAGATGTCTGTACAGAGCCAGAACAGACTCAGAGGATTTTCCCTCCCTCTTCTGCTTCTGGTTTTTTATTATTTTTTTTTTTAGCTCTGCACTGCTGCAAAAAGTAATTTTCTCCCTCCCCAGCCCTTGCTGCGGTGTGGCAGTGACCATACTAATCAGGTCTTGAGCACGACCCCCGAGACGCCTTCGATGGGAGCCAGCGAGCAGCTTGACAGCTTCGTGTCTTCCTGGACTCATTACAAGCTCGTTTGCAAGGATGCCACCGCCCTCGTCTTCTGCAAGGGTTTTTGGGCGCTCGCCTAATGTGCAAGGGGTTCGGACCCATGTTTGCACATGTTCTTGGGCAAATCACACCTTCTGGAGATGAATTTACTGCGCAGGGGGGCGGTTGGATATTAATTAACACCTCTACAGATGGTGCGTGTTCCTGTTTATGCCGTGAAAAATCCCCTTTGCTCATCCCAGGTCTCCTCGAGTCTCCTGCATTTCGAGCGACCCAGAGCGGCAGCTCATGCCGAGGGGTTTTCAGACCTGAGAAAAATGTTGTCCCTTGTTGTCACCCCTGCTCACCATCCCTCAGCCACGGGAGCTCCTCAGCCTCCTGGGAGCTCCCAGGAGTTGCTGGAAAGGGGGCCTGGGGGTGCTGGTTTGCAGCAAAGTGCTTCAGTGGGGTTTTACCCGCCTGACCCGTGGTACGAAACTCCTTTACGCCTCACAGACTTCAGCCTCGGTGCGCACCCACTTCATGGGTTATACCCCCACCCCAATGGGTTACGCACGCACCCCACAGGTTATGCACCCACCCTGATGAATTACGCACCCACCTCATGGGTTATGCACCCACTCTGATGGGTTACACACACACCCCATGGGTTACGCACCCACCACGTTGGGTTATGCACCCACGCCATGTGTTATGCACCCACCCCGATGGGTTACGCACTCTCTTGGCAAGTTATGCATGCACACCAAGGGGTTACACATGCATCCCATACCCCGATGGGTTACGCATACACCTGGCAGGTTATGTGTGCACCCTGATGGGTTATACCCGCTCATGACAGGTTATGTGTGCACCCAGATGAGTTATACCTGGTCATGACAGGTTATGTGTGCACCCTGATGGGTTATACCTGGTCATGACAGGTTATGTGTGCACCCTGATGGGTTATACCCGCTCACGACAGGTTATGTGTGCACCCTGATGGGTTATACCCGCTCCCGACAGGTTATGTGTGCACCCTGATGCACTACGCACACACCCAATGGGTTATACATGCACCCTGACAGGTTGTGTACACACTCCATGGGTTACCCACGCTCCCAATGGGTTTTGCACCCACCCCACAGGTTATTCCCGCACCCTGATGGGTTATGCATGTTCCTGATGAGTTATGCACACACCCCAACAGGTTATGCATGCACCCCATGGGTCATGCATGCACCTAATGAGTTACACACGCACCCCATGGGTTATGCACCCACTCCACGAGTTATACACCCACCCCATGCCCTACACCAAACTGCTGCCATTGAGTTTGCTGCTGTGTTCTCCCTCTTTTGCCTTCCTCCTCTGCAACCTGACACGTATCCCTGGAGCAGTTCTGCATTCTAAAACTCAATGAGCTTGCTCTGCTCCCTGTAAAATAAACCAAGGGAAACGGGAGCCCCAGTGATTCCCCACACCACCCCACTTCACTGCTCTGGTGCCATGCACAAAGATGCTGTTAGGATGATTTAAAATTGTTATAAATACAGTTCTGCAGGCCCAGCATCATCCAAGATCATTCGTCATCTCCTGCATGGAGGAGCTGTGACTGGGGGTTTGGGCAGATGCAAAAGTCTGTGAATGAGACAAGATGGGGAGAAAAAAGGGGAAAACTCTAAAATCAGGAGGCAATTTGGGAAATCCCAAGATGCTCTATGAAAACCCAACTTTCTGAATGTGGGAAACTCCCTGGGAAAGGAGAAAAAGGGAAGGGGGAGGGGGGTAAAAAACCTGGAAGAAAGGGGATTTGTGGTGATAAAAGCTGGGTTATTTTTTCCCCTCCCACTCTCTCTGTGGTTTCTCAGACCGTAATTCACTCGGCCGCCCTGGCGCGCCATCCTCTCACCGAGGGCTCCAGCATCCTTCTGCGCAGGGGGGGATTATGCAAATCCAGCCCCAGCTTGCGAGAAAGTGGGTTAATCCAATATTACTGAGTGGAAAAGGGAAGGAAAAACCTGGTGGGATGGCAGCGTCAGCGGAAGGAGCACTGTGCAAAAAGCCTCTTCCACAAAATAAGGGGGAGACGAAGCCAACTGCAAGCTACAATTTAGGGTTCGGGACAGGTTTTGGTTTATATTTTGGTATTTCTCTGCTTGCATTCCCTACATACCTAAACACACATATTTCTAGCAAATAACAGCCAGGACTCAATGTGCATGCACAATGCTCTGGCAACTGAATATGTATCAGTCCAGAGAGCACCTTTTCCTATTTATAAACCTGCCTGGGTACAAAGAAGAACTTGAAGGCAGAGATGCTCCTTGTTCGGGGAGCAAAAGCAAGATGGTAAAACCAAGAAAAAATATCCTCTGGTGAAGGGTGGCTGCTTCATCAGATGCCACCAGCCCAATTAGCTCTTTCTTTGCCTCCTCCACAGGCAAATGTGCAAGCAAAGAGCTGAGTTATTCCCATCCTGGAAAACTTCTGAGTTTTCTCTGATCAAACCACTGTGGGGGTTTTACTTGTGTTTGGCAGCTTATCCTGAAATTCCCCAGACAAAGACAAAATCACTGTTCTGGATGGTTATTTTTGAGGCTGGATCCAGGCTCGGTGCAGATGGGAGTGATGCTGGTAGGGGGAAAAGCTACAGCCTCCAAATCCCCCCTCCTGAAATAATACCAGATGCTCTAAGTCTTGCTTTGCTCCCGAGCAGCATCGCACATCCATGAGTATTTTGGAGATAGTGATGGGAAGGGGAAAGGTTTCTGGGGGAGCCTTGAAGAGTCCAGTGTGAAGAGTCCAGCAGCTCTTCCCAAGCTCTGAACACCCTCAATTTTGCATAATTTCCCATGTAGCATGAAAACCACCCTCTTTTTTGCATCATTTCACACCCAACACTCAAATCCTCTTTGCACAGCAGTGCTGACCTGAGTCCCTGGCTCCCAAACCCCGACCGGCACCAACCCTCAGTGCAAAGCTCCCAGCATTGAACTGAGCCTGCCAACCCCAAATCCACCCAGAAAACGTAACAAAATGCCTGAAGAAAGCCTCATGGAGCCCTCAGGATGATTGCATAGCCATTTTACATCTCTTCCGCCCAGGTTTTCAAAGGCCAGCCTGCCTGCCTGCTTCACTGAATCGATATTCCCATCAGCGAGAGCGCCGTCTGCCTTTCTCTCCGCCATCCAGCCTTGACCTTCTGTTGTACAGGAGTAAAGCAGCCGGGTGGCTTCATGTCCCCGTCCCCAAGGGCAGGGAAGAGGCACTGGCGCCACTTACCCGGTACCAGACGATCTCCCGCATCTTCCCATCCGTCTTGAAGTTGCATTTCAGGGTGACAGCATCTCCCACCACCACGGGCGGCAGCGGCTCAATGCTGACCGTCAGGTAGGCTGAAAAAGTTAAAAAAACGAGAAAAAGAGATGTGAGGTGCTGAGGAAGAACGGGGCAGGGGATTAAAATACTGTTCTCAAATGGTGTTACGGTATTAAACGCTGGCTGCATCCCACATAGGGGTAATGCATGGGCAAGTCCATCAGCGTGGCACCTTGAGCCCTTGTAGTGATGAATTTTGGCTGCTCCCAGTGCACCCAAAAAGTATAAACTGGGGAAAATCCTTCCTGACCTTATTAACCAGTTTATGGCACCAAAATGCTGCTTCTCTCCCCAGCTTTGCAAAACTGCTCGTGTTTGCCCAAATAAACCCTGGGTGCTTAGGTTTTGAGGCTTGCCTTGGTCCATGCACAAAGCCCCAATCCCACTGGCCACCTTTCCTACCTGCAAACTCAAGTCCATCCCTTCTGCGAAGATATTGGCTTTGACTTTGTCTCCACCATCCTCTGCCCCACAGTGGTTCTCTCCCCACTGCAGACCAAGTTCCTCTGCCCTGTGCTTACTTTACAATCCTCTAAATTCATCTTTTCTTATGGGAATGGGTCCAACGGATTATTCAGAGGATTTGCAACACCCAACCTGTGGCTTTAGAGCCCAGCCTTGGCTGACAGCCTGCTTCTGCCCCATCTCCCCCACAGCTGGAGGCAGGATTTAAAGCAGGGGGGAAATCAGAGCATGGGCAGCTCCATCTGACCATTTTTTTCCCTGTTTCCCCTCGATTTGTTGCAAAACTATTGCAGGAGCATGGAGCAGCCAGGGTCAGGAGGGCAGGCAATTGCATTTCTATTTTATTTTCCTCTATTTCCTCCGGCTACTGGAAGATGTCAGATTGACAGCCCATCAGATACGAGCCTTTCTTTAGCATCCTTGCCCTGACAGCACCCGTTTGACCCTGCCTGCAACCAGGGCACCTCAAAACAGCCCTTAACATACTGCAAAAATCCGTTCTTTTTTAATTACCGCTTGCATCAGGTAGAAAAGCAACATAGAAAAAATCCAGAGCACCTGGAAAATGGGAATGGGTTTGGAAATGGGGCTGCAGCAACAGACTCCTTTGCAGCAGATCCCCCAAAAGAGGGGAAGGTGATTTTCTATGTCCCATTGCCAGCCGTTTGAGGCTTGCATCACTTGTAAAACAAGTTGCTGGTGTTTTTGCAATAGATCTCAGCCACGACCTGCGGGAGAGCACGCTGCACGCACACGTGCTGCTGCAATAGCAAGGCAGCGTGGCCCAGCATATTGAGCATGGGGCTCTCCAATTCAAGAAACCCTCTTTGTGCTGCTTTTTTGCAGGGGTGCAAAAGCAGGTTTGCTGCTGCAGTCAGCTGGATGCAAGAAAATTTGGGCAAAAGTGGATTTTTTGGGGCGGTGGTAAGTACTGGAGAGTGCTGTGCAGCGTTGCACAGCAGGTGCAATGGGAGGCAGCAGCACTGAGCAGGGCTGGGGGCTAAATTAAGGCTTGTTTCCAGCCTTGAAATGGTGCACAGCAAGATAGATTTTAATATTGCACCTCTGCAACCCCAGCTCGATGCCTCTCTCCTTGCTGACGGCGACCCAAATCCTCGCCAGCAGCCACACTCATTCAGGGACGGCTTCTTCCCAGCCTCTCTCCTTGCCCAGACAGGGTTTATTTTAGCACGCTAAAGCGGGGATTAATTCCTTGCGGCTGCCAACGCAGCACGCGGTCCTCTCGAATTTGGGGCTTTGCTGATATAGAGAGGCAGCGATGAGAGAGGGAGGAGGAGGAGGAGGAGGAGGAGGGATGCGAGGAAGGTCAGGTGAGGTTTTGCAGCGGGTGCCCCAATTCCCCATGCTTTGCTTTTGACATTTCCAAAAGCGAGATGAGCAACAGGCATGAAAGCAAAGGGAGGGGGATGAGCAAATGTTTTGCAGCACAGTGGCATCTGCCCAGAAGAAAATGGGGACGGATTCGTGCTGGGGATGGAGCCTTCACACATGCGGAAAAGCTCTGCCTCTTCATCAACCAGTGCTGGGAGCCTCCGGGTAAGATTACATCTCCCTCCAGCCCCCGGCACGGATCAACGGGGCGATTAAATAAAGCCGACGGCAGAACCGATGGGTGACAAAGAGAGAGTTAAGATTGCATTTTCCCTCGCGCCCATGAATTATTGAGATACAGGAGTTCCTGGCTCATAACTACAGCATCTCTGGGTGGTTTTTCACCCCTATTCCCATAACACTGTGTTTCAAACCCTGAGCTGGAGCATCCCCATCCCAGTCCAGCCAGGCGTTTTGGTGTGGTGGTGCTGAGACTAGTTCTGGGGGGATGGGGAAGGACCCCACAGAGGGCTGATGCTGGAGCCCCAGCAATGCCTGGATGGGGAGGGAAGGCAAAAACCTACTCACTCAAAGAGCAACAGCTGCTAAAATTCAAAGTAAAATCACCCCAGAAGATAGGGAAAAGAAGGAGGGAAAGAGCATGAATGAGAGGGTGAGCAGAGAGAAACAGATGCAGAGTCCCTGGAGGAGCCAGCTCCCAAAATGCTAAGGATGTGTGTAGGGGAGAGGGGAAAAAAAGGCAGGCACCAAAAAAAAAATCCAGATGGAGCCATCCAAAACCTGCTGTTTTGCTGTGTTTGACATATGACTCTCATCCATCGTCCCCCCCTTCCCTTTGCTTTACAACAGTGGAGGACAACAAAGTGTGACTAGTCCTCAAAGTCTCTGGTTTGGACATCTTTTTTTTGGATTTACTGGGGAGAAGAAACCAGTGGTGACAGGTATTGCTGAATTTTAAGGACTGTTTAAACAGGGCTGAACATCAGATCTGCACCTCCAAAGGAGGAGCCCAGCTCAACATCTCCATCATCCTCTGCATTAACAGCATCCCAAAGGCAGCTCTGAACCCCAAGGCTCCTTTCCTTCCCATTTGCTCTTTTTAAATAAGACATATTTCATAGCAAAAGCTGTGCCAGGCCACCCTCTGATTAGATTCTCACCTATGGAAATTCAGCCCTCTGATTAGATCGCATCCCTGGGGAGAAAAGAGTATTTTTGCTAGCAAGTGGTGGGAATTCTTGCAACATCCAGTTTAAGGGAAGAAAAAAAAAAAAAACCAAAGGGAGGGGGAAGGGAGAGATAAATGAAATGTCCTTTTAAATCAGGAGTGACACGTTAATAAAAGGAGCACATTGTAACATGCTCAGCGCTTTCAATTACAAAATAGCTGCGAGGGTGGAGGCAGGTTTCACCCCGGCCCTGCAAGTGGAGGACGTGGCTGGATGCTTCCACCAAGACGCTGGCAGAAAGCCCCATTTCTGCATCCCACTGAGGTTGTTCGCACACAAAAGCAGCCAGTCACCCCATGGAAATCTCTCGGGATGCAGCACGTGTGGCTGAACCCCCCCCAAATAGGCTGAGAACCCCCCGTCTTCCTGAGGAGGGGGAGGAAGAGAGCGGCTGGCTGGGTGGTTGGCAGCCACCCAAGGGCAACCCAACGCAGCACCCCTGGGTGCCCCTGAAAACCTCGGGGTGATGGAACCTTTCAGTGTGCCCCAGCAGCACAAAGCAACCCCTGCATGCCTTCCCCACATGCATGACATTTTAAAAATCTACATCTAAATTAAAGATTAATTTATTAATATTGACCATCACTACCCTTCCCTGATTTCTCACCTCCCAGCACTTCCCAGAAAGGTAACGTCAAACCTATGATGGACTTTACCCCTTCGGGACATGTCCCCGGGGTTCAGCCTGTCCCCACCCTTGCGTTTGGGGATGGGCATTTGGAGAACCTGTGGCGCTGCCAGGGATCAGAGTGGAGCGATGCCTCAGGATGGAGCCGGAGAAGAGGACACATGGGGATGAAGCTGCCCCATCTACCCCCACTGTGTCCCCCCCATCCTTCAGGTGCTGATACATCCCCCTCAGTGGAGGTGACGGGGAGAGATAATATTAACACATCATCATTTTAATCAGCCTGTGATTAGAGGGACTTATACATAATTCACACCAACACCTCCACCACCTTCCAGCATCCACTTTTCCACGCCAGGGCCAGGACGGAGTTTTGGGGTGCACATACAAGGAGTGGGGGAGGAGGGTACCACAACGCCCCTAACCAGCACAGGTCCGATTTTCATCATTTTCCATGATTTAAGGCATTTGTGGCTTGAGGTCCTTGCAAAAGAGCCAGCTGGGGTGCTAAAGGATTGAAAACAACCCCCCCCAAAAAAATAGGGAGTGATCCTGCTCGCCATTCTCAACCAGGGGAAGATAATGGCCGGCACCGTGGGAGGTGCAAGGGTTGATGGCCATGAGTGATGTCACCCACCACACGCCGGGGCTGAGGAGCATTAAGCAAACACACTTTGACTGGAAGCACTTTGCAACATCTTGTTCATTAATGATTAAATGCCAGCAGTTACTCCCATTCCCGTGAGCACAGCAAATACCTTCTCCCTTCCACCCCAGTTCTGGTGATGCCTTATTTATGGTGTTCCAGGACAATTTACAATTCTAATTTGTTTCAGCCTCCCCTTGCTGACACGGGAGGGGTCCAAGGGGCAAGAACCAGTGAAGGAGTCACATCTGTCCCAATGAAGAGTGTCCAAATTTTGCTGAATCTTGAGATTTCCCTCCTAGAAAGCTGTTGCATTGGGGTTTTTTTCTATTTTTTTTTTAATGGGGGAGTGTTTTAACACAGGTTTAACAACAGCGAGTAGAATGGGATATGACAGATGGAGCCAGCATCACTCTTCCAAAGGGGACGGTCCTTTTGCAAAGGAAAAAATGGGTTGGGGGCAGCTTGTTTGTATTTCTAAAGGCATGAACTGCTTGAGTTTTCTTTGAATTTTCAGTTTTGTCTTCAAGAAAACCGAAAGCTGAGCACCAGCAGGGCTGAGCATCCCCAAACCCACTCAAAAAATGTGCTGGCTTTGGCAATACAGGGGCTGTTCCGTGAAACAAACCTGCGAAACCCAGCATCACCTGCCGCGAGGAAGAGCCCTGCTGGCAGAGAGCAAATTGTATTAATACTGTGTAAATAGGATATTAACAGGCCGACCAAACAATTAAAAGCCGGTAATTAAAATTCATCTTCCTTCACACCGCGGTGTATTAAAGTACAAACATTTAATTAGATGCCTCTTACCTCATCCATTTGCATAAGTGGGAGGAAACACCTTGCAGCTGTACTTCCAATTATTCTTTATGGGGGTTGCTGGACCAAACCAGCCCCTAAATCCTTATATATTGCAGAACCAGCAAGAAGACATATAGAATATAGGGAGGACATATGGAATATGGTTTGGTCCATTTTTCTCTAACTAAATGGGATTCAGTAGGCGCACTGAAGCTGACAGATCCTATGGATGCATCTTGTTAGCTCTTTGTAAAGTAAATCGATAATTTTAATCAATACATTGATTGAGCACGGCCAGTTTGGCCTTTCAACCCTTTCTAAATCAAGATTAACTGAGAAACCACTTCATTGGGGCTGCTGGGAACCCTAAGGGGTCTGCTTCAGTTAGGACTTCATGATAAAAATGTGTCAAAACCACAAAATGATGAAGCTTTACTGGTCAAATTTTATCAAGTCCCAATCCAAAGCTTTTTATAATGCGTATGTATAATGCAAAACCCAATACCAGCTCCCAACTATTTCAATGCTGGTACCAAAATCCAGTTTAGATGGGACTTTTGAACCCCGTCCACAGCTTTTCTCTTTTCCTTAAATCCTGGCTTCCTCCTGGAAAAAAAAAAAAAATTATCCTAGACAAAATGAAAAAGAAATAACGTCTGATTTTGTGTCATGCCGTGGTACCCAGCAACACTTGTGTGTGGCTGTCCTAGCATCACAAAGAGCATCTTCAACACTGCGCAATCATGTAAGGGCTTCCCAAAGAGTTATGTCAATAAATCTTAAGAAAAATCAATTTTTAGACCAGTTTTGTCCTCATTATGAACATTGTTACATTCTTAAGGGCACAGATTGGATCTTACACACTAGTACCTATAGCTAAGCCCTGGTATGGTGCAGCAACACCGTAGGCTGCAGAGAAACAAAGAGCGAGGCTCAAAATGGATCATGCTGGGCTAAAAACATGTTCCAAATGCTTTGGCTCAGTGGGGATTTCATGCACATCAGCACAACCTCGGCACGGTAAATGGCCTTGGACACAGAAAGGGAGAGTTTGGGCCACTTAGGGCATTCAAATGCAATGGGTGATGTGGGTCATGGGAGCCTTGAGGTGCTGCAGTGTCTCCTGCTCCCTCTCCAGTGCCCATCTCCTGCCTCTTTTCCATCTCATCCTTACAGCATTTCCACCTTTCCCTCTCCCATTTCCTTCTATCACTACTCAAGCACCAGCTCTATCCATCACCAAGCGCAAGCTAATAAATAGAAGTAAACACCAGCTTTTTACAAGCTCATCGCCACCTTTGGTGCATGTCTCCTGACAAACAAATCCATGGCAGATAGACCCATCCATATCAGCTACGCGGCTTGGGCACGGACTGAAACAAAACTCGCTTTAACGTCTTCATCGTGCCTTTTCTAAGAGAAGGCTCATCGGCAAGGCTGTTCCAGCTCACTGGAGCACAAGATGAGAAAGCCCATTTCTAGCTCAGCTTCTTTTACTCATGACGCCAAGTTAGTGCTTGTACTACATCTCCGTCAAGGCATTTGCCCAGAATCCTCATGAATTCAGTCATTCCAGTAAAAAGATGGAAGTTTTGAGGCAAAACAGCCGGAGCATTCAGCTGGAGCAAGCTCATGCCCTGCTACAAACACTCAGGATGACCTTGGATGCATCATTTGGATGCTCAGTGGATCCCTCAACCTAAAAATCAGGTGATTTCCCAGACAGAAACTCAGAGACACAACACTGGCAGTGTAAATTCTGAAGTCATGAAGCCAAGGGATGAATCCTGCTCACCCCAAGAGATGTGAGCCACTGCAAAGCCAAACCCATCAACTACAAAATGAGAGATGGTGAACAAGTGCCAGTTTGGGGGTGAACGCAAGAAAAAGGAGGTTTGAAGGGAAGCAACAGGTACTGGGCAACTGTGAGCAGAGGGATTTTTGGGGTACCTTACTGGAATGAATGGGAAATATCTTCCATTTGGGTAATATTTCAACACCCCCAAGGCTGAAGACTGACATTACCCCTAGATGAGCATTTCTCTACACGCACACATGTGGAGAAAGATCAGAGACCCAACCAAAACTAACAGCCACTTGGGAAACACCCACCCAACCCCAAACCCCCATAAATCAACCCCAAAAAAGAGCAGTCAACATGAAGAAGATGGGTCTCACCATCCCACACAGATTATCAGCAGGGTTGTGCTTGCTGCATTGATAAGTCTTCTTGATATATTGTATTTTATTAGCTGCTACCAGACCCGCCCTGCACAGGCTGGGAAGCCATGTACATAAATTATAGATTGAATATTTATCTCTCGCCGCCACGCAGACGTGAAGTATGTTTAGAAGCATTTACTCTAGCGCAGTAAAGTTTTATTTATAATTTCTCCCCCCCACGCTGCTGGCGTGCTCAGTGCATCACCGTAAAGCCAACAGCTTCCGACGCACACCTCCATGTCCTAACGATGCTGGAGGGGGGAAGGAGTAAGTATATTTTACTACCTTATCTTCACACTACTGATATTGCCATTAAAATATAATGTTTTAGCACAGCGCTGAAGCGCCCAGCTGCAGTTTATAGCTGCTAAAATGGGTGGTCGTGACCTGTGATGGGTCGTTGGGTTTGGTTTTTTTGGAAGGGGAGGATGTTTGTCATCATTATATTGATCATCGGTCTTGTTCCTTTATTCCTATTTAGGGTTATTTAAGGATTTGGCCATCCTGGGTACCTTTTTGGGATTTCAGAGTTTTAAATGATGTCTTGTCCTGGGAGAGGAGAGAGACCGAGTCAATCAGAGCCAAATTCCCCCGGAACCCAAGTAGCATCGCTGATTTGGAGCAGTGGCTTTGCCGGCACCTCTTGGCCTCTGCCCAGCTGTGCAAGCAGCAACTGATGCCAAAATGAAGCCCCAAAACATCCTCAGGTCAACCAGGGCCTCTGATGCCCCATTTTTTAAATTGAGATCGTGCTCTTAATTTGCATGTATGCATATATGCAAATAGGGGCTGATTGCCTGCAGCGCAGCCTGCCATTCATACTGTTTGAAAAACCCCACGCCAGCTACTTAAGGCAGACTCCTTGAAACCAATTGCACCCCAATATCATTCCCATCCCACGAGCCAAAGCCATCAGATTTTTGGCAAGACGAGGTGCAACGAGTGGGAGATGCCACCCATCCCTGTGCATGTTGCGTTGCACCAGCTCTAAGCACTCATCCCTCCCCTCTTGCCCCAAATTTTCCCTTCCCCAATTAAGCAAACCCAGTTCCTGCAGGATTTCTCGCTCTCCTGCAGATTTCCTCCACAGCAGCTGGATGTTCCTTAAAGCTTTCCACTCAAAACTGCTGCCACCCTCCAGCCTCAACTATAGGGCAATAATTCCCTCCTGCGTGCCACTTCTAATAACTCCCAGGAGAGATTTGTTTTCTCCTTTTTCTAGCAGTACATCATTTCAGATCCTAATTAACACTGAGACCTGCTAAAAACCCCCAAATCTTTCTTATTTTATGCTGTTATCGCTTTACCAGCTCTCTCCCATAATGCACTCTAGACCACTCCTCCAAGCGTAGTAATTGTATGTATTTCTACCAAGACTTACAGCAGGGTCTTGTCTTTCCCCAGCAAATCCTGAGCTCACGGGACAAGAAATTCTCCTACAATCCCACTTTTGCAGAGCAGGAACATTCACTGGCCACCAATTTCAACGCAACACCTCTGGGATGGTGCACTGTCCCCCCCAAAACCTTGCAATAGAGCACGGTGCCTCCCCGACACCTGGGCACGATGTGGGTTAATGTTCGGGGTTGGGATGCCCAGGTACCCTGCTGCAACCTTAGCAGCTTCCCCAGTGCTTGTGTGTGCTAAAAATTCATGCCCCCTCTGCTTTTTCATTATTTTTAGTCAAGCGGCACCACAGTGAGGGCGGCGGGATCTGCTAATCTCCAGCAAAACCCCCCCCAGTGCAGATGCGGGGTTTAATCTGGAATTAAGTGTAACAGAAGGAGACAGTGTATTGTAACTCCGCTCTGCAAAGGACTGGAGATGGGTGTTTTCCCCCACCAGCAAACTCCCAGCAGGCTCAGCTTTCTATCCCGACACAGAAGAGATTCCCCATCAGCTGGATCCCTTCTGGCATCTCTCCGCATGTTGGCATCAGGAAGACACAACATCTGGATGCTGCCCCCAAGCATGGGAGATTATGAAAAACCATACCTGGGATCAAGGGTCTTGTCTTCAGTCAGCATTGAAAGCGCCGCCGAGCAAAAACCATCCCAAAGATGCAATTCAGGAGTAAAAAAGCAAATTATTTGTACCCAGCCTGGTTTGTCAGAGTTCCAAACTGAAGATGATGGATTAGATACAGATGTTGAAACCTGGGAAAAAAGGTGCCGAGCCCCTGGCACAACCCAATCCACTTCTTGGGTGAACTGGGGAGGGACCTGCTGGCAGCAGCTGATGGGTTTGCCGCTGCTTCGCCCTCCGCTGGGGTGAAGATTACGTCACTGGCAGCTAATTATTTGAAACCATGGCTCGTGGTGTTAATCTAGGCTGGAGCATAATCCCAGCCAGGACTAATTAGCGGAGCTGGAAGCAGCTCGAAGGATGCCTTTTGGAGCGAGTTCAGCTCTGTGTCTCAGTTTCCCCACTTGCAAGGGGGAAAGCAAGATCCTTTACAAAGCCATCTGAGATCCAGCAAAAATCCCATCCTGCAGTAAGAATGAGGGGTTATTAGAGGTGCTACTCCTCAAAAAATAAGCACAGTTTTGAATTTTTCCATCTGTAATCTCACCATTCTCCTCAAACCTTCTCTTCTTCCAGCTTTAGCAGAAGATACACAGGCTTGGGGTGGGCAGAAGAGGGGAAAAAAATTAATTTCACCAAAGAATAAGTATGAGGATTTAGGTTCAGATGCTGCTGTTGGGTTTCCCACCAAGTTAAGAGACCTGGCGAGGTGTTGGTGGGGTTTTGCCGTGCCAAGGTGGCCAGCGTGGCCCAGGAGAAGTAGGTGACTGTGATCCAGATGACGAATTTGCTTATTTATTTCTCTATTTGCAGGAAATCCAGTTATCCCATATTTTTGATTGGTGACAAACAAGGCAGCCATCAATTCTCCCCCTCCCTCCCCAGCTGTCTGCTGTGAGCGATCTCTGCCCGCACCATCGATTCCTGCACTGGGTAACTGGAAAGGGATTATTATTATTAATTATTTTCCCTATTTTCCTTCTGAACAACTTCTCCACAGGCACAACCTCAGGCAGAAGAAGGGAAGAAATAAAGCCTGTTGACAGGCAGAAGTCCCAAGTGCTACAAAATCCACTTTTTTTTTTTTTTTAATTTAGAGTCTGATGTGCAGCTTTTTACCCAAAAAACAACCTTGGGGGAGCCTGGGGGAGCCAGATCAGCAGTGTCACTAGCTGAGTTGGGTGCTAAAAAGCAGTCAAAGCCACACTGCACCTTTTCCCCACTGAGGGATGAAGGGATGGATGGAGGGATGATGGAAGGGATGGAGGGATTAAAGGATGAATGGAGAGAGGGAGGGAGGGACAGACAGACGAGTTGATGGGACAAGTACCTGCGTATGCTACATTATAACAGACATAACCTACAGGGATTTTCAGATCTGGGCTTTGGTGCTGCCCAGAGACAGGTCTCTCAGGTACCAATTTGGCCGAGGTGAGGGGCAGCCGTATCCCAACTTCACCCTCATGCCCTGGCACAGGTTTTTTGCCCTCTCCCTTGGTACCTCCCCCTGACTCAGCCTCCATCCGCTGCCTTTTCTCCTCCATCTCCACTACCCTTCTCACTGTACAAAGCAGGATTGCTAATCTGAAGCTACCCTCTTCTCCCCGATTTACGCTCCATGATTAATAATCCCTTTGCTCTCTCGGTAATGCCGCGCCGCTAATAAGATTAAAAAATATCTCCCTCTTACAGCACCGATTCATAACACTGATTTACCGTTACTTCGCCGCTCTCACAGAGAGGATGCACATGGCTGTTACCTTAATCCCTATCCATCTCCACACCGTTGAGTAATAACTGCTAATTAATACCTTTCTGTCTCCCAACTGCTTCCAGATATGCCCAGCTATCAATATTTGTCTGACTTTTTGCTGCTGATCTCAAAGACTGATATAGCAAACTCCCAGCCTTGCTCACTACTTTACCTCTGCAGAAGGGATGTTGGCATTTTTGGGGGATCTTTTCCCCCAAAACAGGGGGGTCCTCCTACCCTGGGCTTGATTGGCCTGAAATGGTGTGAAACCAAAAAAATGGGGGGAGGGTTTTCCAAGCATCTTTTGACAGAGATGTGCTCATGCCCATCCATGACTCAAACACCTCCATGGGGCAACATCTCCCTGTGACCCCACTTTCCCATGTCCATCCTTATTCCTGCAACCACCAGCTATTTCAGCAGCATGACTCCATATCCTTAAGCCCATTTGGATATGGAGCATCCTTAAATAAACCAAACAGCCACATTTTTCACCTCATTGTGTATTTTCATCTTCTGCCAGGAGACCCTAGACTGGCCCTAAAGCCAACCCAAGCAGTCGGATGCTTTGGGAACAACAGCCACAGCAGCAAGTGCTTGGGAGGGAGGAGAAAAAAAAGACCCAGCAGAGCCTCTGATCTGATGAATGTGGCAGGGGAGGCCGATGCTCTGCTTTTAATAAAACATAACGAAGCGTAGGATCATAAAATATTTCCTTTAATTCAGTGCTCCCACGAGGGTGGGTAATAGAGGCTGGGTAATGCGGTAGGCTTTCCTCGCAGCTCGCCAGCGGGGAGAGCACTGCTGGGGTTGTTAAACAGCCCATTTGCAAACCCGTAAAGTGCTCTCCTTCCCATCCCCATCCTGTTTTGGATGTAGAAAGACAGGGAGGCTCTGCACACCCCCATAGAGCCAAAGCACATCCCTCCTGCTGCATGTTTCAGGGGGTCTCCAGCTCCCAGAGCTGCATCACCTCACCCTGCTGGAATGGGCTTTCCAGGGTGGAAAAAGGTCAAAAAGCAAATCAAGGAGAAATGTTCAGCTCGCATCCTCATCCTCAGCAAATACACGGGTGTCTGAGCACGTGCATGTTGCATATATATAAAAAACCATATATATATATATATACACACACATTTCCAAGGCGGTGTGGCGTAAGTGATTAACATTCCCGCGTTAAAAATCTCTCTGCATCTGCTTTGTCCTACACCCGGCACTAAATATAACCATTCAATATGCTCTCTCCCTTCACAAGAGAGATAACATTGTTTAAATAAGCCCTTTCAATTTTAAAGAGTTGGGTTGTTTTCTCGCGGTGGGGAGCTTTTAGCAGATCAGGAGGTGGAGGAGGCTGGTCCATGCAAACAAACCCAGAGGCACGAGCATCCCTACCATCCAAGTGCCCAAATCCTGCCCCCTCCAAATCATTTCCCACCATGAAGTCACCCAGATATGGTTTCCTGCTCTAAAAAAAAAAAATACAGACACATTTCTAGAAGCAGAAGGGTTTAATTTGGAAACTAGGCTCGCCTGCACTTCCTTGAGCACCGCTTCTCTCCCACGCTGCTGCTATAATTACAGTGGCGTAAATTCGCTCTCCGTCAGGAGGAAACCCAACTATCTCCAGCCTGTTTGCATACATCAACTGCTTGCAAAGATCTTCCTTAGAGAAGACAAAAAAAAAAAAAAGCCGTAATAACGCAACAAGCCCCATATATAGCGTAAAAAGTGCCACCTGGGCAGCACTTACGGAAAATATCTCATTATCGAGTTGCAATGGGAGGATGGCCCCAGCAGAGGTGAAGAGCTGGAGGTTTTTCTCCATGAATGATGGTCTGTCTGGAAGCTGAACCAGCAGCATTATCATCCAGTCTTGCTCCTGATGGTTATACATCTTTTGCATCCATTCTGGGCAATATCTACCCGTTATATGGTGCTTCTCCATCAGCAGATCTAGTCTGTTATCCATCCTACATGGAAAAAACCTTGCTCCCCAGCAGCTTGCTGTATATATTTCGGGGTGCCGGGCAAGGCGAAGTTGCTCAAATCCTCCCACCCTGCTCTGAGTCACCACATCCTTCTGCAATACAACTTGGCAGGTATATCTTTAGGAGAAAAGCAGGAAAAACAGCCAAATTCAAACACCGGCTCTTGGGATGTTCTCAGTGCTGCAAGCAGGGTACAGGGTTGGGATGGCAAAGCCTGTGCGTGTGGTCCTCCTCTTCTAATAGCTTGTGCAGAAACTAAATCTGCAGGGAAGGGGGCTTTTCTGGGCTTAGAAATACAAAAAAGATGCTTGATGGAGGAGAAAAATTATCTCAGATCATGGTACATCAAGGGACTGGCTGAATTCAGGCTGGAAATCTTCCTAAGCATGACTTAGAGCCAAGCTTTGAACCCTGCTCTCCAGAGGTGCAAAGCTGGGATGGAAATCTAAATCACTTGGCTGTTAAAAACCCCTTTCAGGCCATTTCCAATCAAACCAAGGATTTTTTGTTGCAGAAGGAAAGACACAGACAACAGCCAACTTGTCATAAAGAAGACTTGCTTATGAGAGGGCACGCTGGGGTAGGGGGAGCTCAGCTTGCCCACATCCACCC
>NW_020799127.1:1726459-1729804 GCF_003259725.1 Athene cunicularia | reverse complement strand
CCCCCCCAAATTGGGGTGATTCTGGTGCTTTCGGTGATACCTTCTGGTATATTTTTTCCCCTGGGGGGAAAGGAGCTGGAGCCTTTTTCTCCCTCTCTTGCTGTCATGGTCCACCTCAGCCCCCCAGTGAGGAGCCAGCAGCTCCCAAAGCCATTGCTTGGCACCCATGACGATGACAACTGCCAGCCAAAATTGACTCTTTCATCATCTTCCTCTTTTCAAGTACTATCAGCACCAAGGGCAAAACACACCTTGGGGATCAGCCGGGTGTCCTCGTCAGCACAAGCACCATCAAGAGCAATGCTGCTACCAGCAAATCCAGGGTTATCCATGAAACACATCCCCCCAAAAAAGCATTTCCATGGATGGCAGTCCACCTAGAAACAGACCCAAGTGTGGCCCACTATGTCCACCCACCGCCCTGCATCCCACCCGTCACTCTGCTCCCCTGTGGAAAAGCAAACCCCCATCATGGAGTGTCTCTGCATTGTTCCATCCCATCCCCATAGAAATACACCTGCGAAGCGGATGCATCCCAAATGAGGGTTCTCCAGCTTCTATTTTCCCTGCTCTGGCCAAATAGGATGCTGCATCAGGATTTATCTACAAGCACAGGGAGGTGGAGCGAGGCTGAAATAACTGCTGCTAATCCCCTTCGTCCTCCCCTCCGAAGTATATTGTTGAAGGCATTATATAAACTGGAAATTATACAGAGGTTTGGACAGGAGACAAACCAAATCCCTGCCTCCCCTGCTCTGTTTTGCAATGCCTCCGAGACACCCAGTCTTGCAGCCAAGAAGGCTTTTGCAGATGGAGATGCGCTCCCAGCACCAGAAGAGACGAAATGTGTGGTCTGGAGGCTGGGAAGGGCTCAGTGATGCCACATTTCCACCCCCGCAACCCCTTTGAGTCGTAACATCCCTCCACTGGGAAATGTGTTTTTTCCCGACGTTCCCCAAGCCTCCTTGAAGTGGAGGGCTAAACCTCTGCGAAGCCAGCAGCCAAAATCTCTGCCGGGTGGTCTCCAGCAGGCAGTGCTTTGCTGTGGATACAGCCCAGCGCTGGAAAAACCTCCTTCCCTGCTCCAAACCTCCCTCGCCAGGGCTGGCAGGACCCTATTAATGATAGTTTTGCTTCTGGCTGATAGAAGCTCTAATTGCATTTCAAAGGATCGGCTCCAGGGCTGGCTTCTGTTGCAAACACACGTGTACCCCAGGTGTTAACCCTGCGAGACGGCAGGGGCGCAGCAAGAAGGGTCACCCCGAAAGGGCTCACAGTCAGCCCACTAGACAAGCACAGAGGCTCTGATGCAGTGTTTAGGGGGCAGGAACCCCATTTCTCAGCCAGCTGAGAGTGGAAACAAGCAGGGCACGCACCTTCCCTGGTCCAAATAGATTTGCAGACCCTAAAAACCCAATTTTCTACAATAACTCCATAGAGGGAACCACAGTGGTGGGTTATTGTCCCTGCACTTTGCTATGAGCCCGCCTGCCCTTGGCATTCACGGTGAATCCAGTCCCAAAAGCGCTGAAAACAAGCCTGTGATTGACGGTTTATTTTAGGAAGGAGACGGGAAAAGTGGGAAGGAGATAATGCTGGGGAGAGATAATGTGAGCGCCAGTCATTAGTTAAAAACAAGCCCATCAGTACTCCAAGTGCCTCGGCAGAAAGCAAACAAAAGGGCAAAGAGAGCAGCTTGGCAAGGGAACAAAACCAGCCACATCAGCTGCATCCTCCCCGCTCGGCTCTTTGCAGCGGGATTTACGAGCGGGGAAGTTTGCAAGGCGAGAGCTGCACCTCCTGCCTCTGAAAAACAGGGGGTTGGGGGCTCCTTCCCTTGATTTTCCTCTTCGCCGATGTCTGAGCAGAGACTGACTTGGCATCAATTAAATCAAAGTTTTCTCTTAGAAAATAGGGGGAAAAAAAACCCCAAAACCCTGAGAAAATCCCATCACCGGTGGGTCCCAATGGGGTGATGCTTCATCCTCCCTGTGCGTGGTCCCGGGCAGGTCCTGGTCAGCTCCATCCTTGCCAGGGTGAGGTTTTGGCTCCATTCCCACCTCTCTGGAAGGCTTTTCCCTCGGCAAGTGCTGCAGGAGCCTTAGCTTGATCCTTGCCCCTGTTTCAGCCTCATTCCCAAACCATTAGCACATCTGGATTAAATAAAACCTGCTCTCATCCCGACACTGCGGAGAGCTTTTCATCAACAGATCTTAAACCACTTGTCGAAGTGCCGGTCAAGCATTCCCAGTCAAAGATTTTCTGACAGAAAAGACCATTTCTGCAATGACAACCAGGAAAAAAAAAAAAAGGCAGGTGGGGCACGTGAAGCCCGAAACGTCTCCATGGGAAGGGGAAGCTTGCGAGAGTGTGGTTCACGTCATGTCTGAATGCTCCATAAAAACCCATCGATGCAGGAGCTGAGCTGCATTTCAATGTTGCTTGAGCCTGGACACCACGCCGGGGTAGACCTTGCCTGGAAGTGCTTGGAGGCATCAGAGAAGCCACAGGGCATATACAAGGGCTGTGATGTATATAGCATGTTGCATATAGCATTAGGCACCTTGCATTTAGCATGCTGCATACAGACGGGGCTGCTTAGCTCAAGAAGCAAACCCAGGACCTGTAACACAAGTCCTTATTTCAGCAGAGAGGGGAGCAACATCCCCAACCCAACTCCTACAGCATCCCTGGGCTTTTTTGGGGGGGTGTGCTAATAATACCGAGGGATTACTTGTTGCAGCAAGGGAATCTGGGAAGCAAGTACCCCAAACCTGAGCTCTGACATATAGGGGAGCTTTGGAAATGCTCATGAACCAGCCACAATTTAATTCGTGAGGGTTTCCACAGAGAAATGAAGCCCAGGATATCTCCTCACTGCGAAGATGCTTATTAGCTGGGAAAAGTACAAGGCAAAGGGAAGATCCTTGCCTGTGTTAAAAGCTTTTTTAAAGAGCTCTGGATTCAAACTGGCAGCTCTAAACCTCTACAAAACGCAGCTGGTGGGAAGAGAAAAATTGGGCTAATTGGGTAAGGGCAATTAGCACTGTTAGGAGGATTTTCAGAAGGGGCTTCGGCCGCCTGCATGGCCTGGATTTACCCAGAGAGCAAAGCACATGCCTCATGGAAACACAGAATTCATGGAAATAGTAGGAAAGGATTAAAAAAGGAGGTGACCCTAAGCTGAATGCAAGATTTGTTGGGGGAAAAGCGTGAGTAGGGAAGGCTGGGGGTAAGTGTGGAACAGCTTTCCGTGTCGGTGCTGTGCATTTGCAGGTGAATTAGAAAAAGATTTCGCTCCCACATGGTGCAGAGGATGCTCCTCCTTTCCTCTCACCCCCCCCC
>NW_020799127.1:1723783-1726409 GCF_003259725.1 Athene cunicularia | reverse complement strand
CCCCCCCCCCCCCAGCAGAAACTCCTACCAAAATCTCTTTTCTTTAAATGAGCTCAGCAGAGATGCAAGCAGGTGGTTCTCATCACCCCAGCAAAAAGATGTACGCTGTTATTTTCCTCCGGGAAGGATCAAAATGAGCTTTCCAGGCTTGCAAGGAGGAGCTGCCCTGAGGGTTGCCTGCAAGCTGGGAAAATCCCTTCGAGAAAAAGCCTCGGGGGGTCCCTGAGAATGGAGAGGGGTGAGAAATTCAGCATGCTGACAAAAATGACAGCTGTAAGGGGATTTTTTTCCAAGCTGTTTTTTGGCTTGGAGAAGCAGCACAGGGATATCCCTAAGGGCAGGTCCCTGCAAAGCCCAGCCCCAGCAAACTTGCCCTTTTGGGGCAAAGCCCAGAAAATCCATAAGCAGCTTCAAATAAGAAGCTACACTTGAATTTTCCCCTTTTTTTCCCATCACAGGAGTTGCCGTGGAGGGGAAATACAGAAGCTAAAGCAAACCACGCAGATAAGGAATATAGAAATATCTCGCCGAGATCAAAACTCGACATATTTAGCCCTCCCTTTCATGTTTGCAAAACACAACTCTGATTTTACACGGCTGTAAAACAAACCCAGATGAACATTTTATGGGAACATATTTCAGGCCACAAGCTGAGTGCCGGCTAATCAGCCAGCCCTGATTTTGGCGATGCCAAGAAGCCATCGCCCTACTTGCAGATGGGGCTTCCCAGCTTTCCAAAACTGTGGGGGAGCCTGGGGCTACGGCTCCATCATTATCCGTGGTCCAGCCGCTTGCCTCCTCCGCATGCCCTCATTTTTTCATCTTGACGGCTCCTTAACCCACTTAGCCCTGCTCTAGGCAGCTTTTTCCGGCCAAAGGGAAAGATTGAGCTTGTTATAAGGAAACAAGCCGTATTACAAGGGGTGATACTCCCCACAGGGACATGTAACACATTGGGAAGGATCCAGCTGACCTGCCACGCAGCGAGGAAGCAAGCAGCTTCCTTCGGGTAAATAAAAGGGCTTTTCAGTCCAAGGTGATGGATGGAAACACCCAAAACACTCCTGTGAAGGTGCAGATGCTTTCCAGGATGGGAAACGCTTCTGATAGATCCCCGGTGCTCTCCTCCATGCCGGCAGTGGGACTTTGCTGCTGCTCCTGGATGCGGCAACGATGGGGGCAGGAGCCCGCAGAGCTGGCACCATGCAGTATATAAGGTGACAATAAAAATAGGCAAGATTCCCCCCAAAATGGCTGTGGAGACATAGAGCAGAGGCCGAGGGCAAATGTACTTGTAGGGAAGAGCAGCGGGAATTTGGGCACATGCCCCCCTGCATCCTCCCAGATGATGTGGCCGGATCCTGCTTGATCCCTTGCAAGCAAAGCGCCGGGACAGCGAGGGGATGGACCTCTGCGGGCACGTCCTCCCTCACCGCCACCACGCCGGCAGCTCCAGCCAAGGATGCCGTCAGCCACGGAAAAGCCATCTGCCCACTGAATTTTGGGAGCAGCACTCGGCCTCCGCAGCCTTCTGCTGCCCAGACCAAAAGGAGGCATCAGGATGGGTGCACCCACCCCAAACAGGCTTTTTGCAGTGATTTTTAGCCATTTGCTGAAAAAGCAGAGCTCAAATTGGCTTTTTTGGGACAACATTTCTCTGCCAAGGGCTAGAAGATACTTAAAGCAGCTGATGCTCAGGATACAGGAAGGCAGCAAAGTCCCAGCGTGGTTTTAAGAGCCAAAATCCGTCTCATGGGTGTCCAAACCCAAGGGCTGCCCATCAGCCTGCCCACAAGACCCTGCCAGACACTGGGATCCTCCTCCGGCATCGCTTTACGATCCACAACCCCCTCCCCAGGGCCGCCAGCTTCCTCTAGAGCCCCCACAGAAAAACTTTTATCCTTTTTTTTTTTTTTCCCCAAAAAAATACACATTTCAAACACAGATTTACCCATAACAACTTGCCTGCTCCCACAAATCAGCAGCAGAAGAGCAATCGCCCGATTTGCCGCCATAAAAAATAAGAGGAAGGAAGGAAAAATGATCCACATGCTGGTGACAGACAGCTTGTCTCTGGGGAAAAAGTGGGGGGACATGTTCCTTGAAAATTATCTACCCATGACCTTAAAACCATGGTGGAGGTGGAGAGGAGACCCAGGTGGGAAGCAGGACTGGCTTTAGCACAAGTTTCCCCCCACCCTGAGCCACACAGGGTTTATTATCAACCGTGTGTTCGGCAGTACAGTGCCGGTGGGATGCTCGGGATGCACGGAGCAAACCGGGGAAGGGGGAAAAGAGCAGCAACCGCGGCCCGAGAGCAAATAAAACCCATCGGGAGATGGCAAAGAGGGATGCAGGAGAGGCATGGTGCCTTCCCAACGCCGGTTCAGCCAAATCCAAGCCGGGCTCTGGCTAGCCTCAGTGGTCATCCCCGAGGGATGATTTTGGAGCTGCTCGTGATGCCGGGGAAGAATCGACTCCTTTGTGTCAACCTCTCCCCGCTCAACCCCGCAGAGCGCGGCCGCCGCTCCCCCTCCCTGCGCCCTGCAGCAGCTGACGGCGGCTTTCCGGAGAGGAAAAAGTACATTATAAATTTAAAAAAAAAAAAAAAAAAAAAAAAAAAAAA
>NW_020799127.1:1697149-1723733 GCF_003259725.1 Athene cunicularia | reverse complement strand
GGGGGGGTAACGCGGTATATGGAGGGGGTGCGCGGTGTTTGGGGGTGCGGGGTGGAGAAAGCGATGCACGGTCCGGGAGGGGGGAGCAGGACCGGTTGTGGGGTGTATGGGGGAGTAACGCGGTATGGGGAGGGGGGGCGCGGTTTATTGGAGGGGTGACGGGGCGCGGGAGGAGGAGGGCACTGTATGGGGGGTGCGGGGTGCGGGAGGAGGTGCGCGGTTTAAGGTGGGGGTGCGGGAAGGGGAGCGAGGCGTTTGGGAGGGTGCAGGAGGGGAAGGGCGATTTAGGGAGGGGGTGCACGGCAGTGGGGGTCACAGGAAGGATGCTGGGTGCAGGCAGGGAGGTAGGGTGCAGGCAGAAGTGTGGGGTGCAAGCAGGGGGAGGATGCAGGCAGGGCTGTGGGGTGCAGGCAGGGATGTGGATTCCAGGAGAGGGTGGGATGCGGGCAGGGGGATGGGATGCAGGCAGCGATGTGGGGTGTTGGCACCAGGTAGCCAGAGGGAGCCGTGGGGCAGCACTTTCCATGTGACCCCCCTTCCTTCAGCAATTCCCCTCTCCCTGCCCCCCCAGCAGCAGGATCCGGCCCCGGAGCCATCCAGTCCCCGACAAAATCACCCACTGGCCAGGGGTGTACATTCCTCCATGGCCCTGCTTCGCAGATGACCTTGTTTTCCTCCAACTCCCCAGATTTAATTCATTCCTGGACACAGGGGAAGATGCGAGTATTATTTATGAAGAGCTCAGGTAGGGAGTGGGATGGCCTGGGGCTTGCAGACAGCCACGGCAGAAGAGATTAGGGGGCTGAAGGAAGATTTTCCTTGAGGTTGAAGGCCTCTTTCTGTTACTATTCCACCTTAGAAGGAGCGCTTCCCAAAACCACACATCTTTTCTTTACAAAATCCACTTTTTTGCAATTGTTTTGATTTTTTTCTGGTCCCGTGTGGTTACCTTGTCTCCCCAAGACCTTTTCTTACAGCCCTCAAACCCAGTTTAACCTACTACAGCTTCCCACAATCAAGCAAATGTTCCTCATCTCCAGCTGCACAAAGCCACCCCCATGCAAAAAAACTCCAACCAACCCAACATCCTCTTTTGGGGTTTATATTTGCCAAAAAAAAAGCTTCAGGGTAAAAGATTTCCCAGGAATGAAGATGGGGAACAGCCCCTGTGCTGAGACTTTGGCACAACCAGTGACACCAGTCTGACAAAAACTGGTGGGTTATGGCTTGTTTCTTAGATAACCAGCCTGAAAGCAATCAGGCTCTGAGTAGATCAGTGAAAAAAAAAAAAATTAAATAAAATCAATTAGTTGCTGAAATTCCTTTGAGCGAGCTGGATTTTCTTTCCCTTTTCCCTCTGCCTTTCATCCACTGGGAAAAGCCACACTTCGTTCTTGCACGGAGATGTCTGGAAATCAAATCTTGCTCTATTTGATCACGGATTTGAAAGACACCCCCCCAAGAGATATCGCCTTCTCTTTACTCTCCTGGGAATAGAATTGATAGGGTAGGAAAAACTGGCGCTTGCAGGGCCATATCCCAGCAAACCCAGCGGACCCTAAAAAAGCTTTAGCCTAACTAACCAGCCCCGAGGTAAAACTGAGTTCAGCCAAGCCAAGCACACGGCTGTTGTTTTAAAGCCGGTCTGCTGGGTTAACAGCCCTCGCTCGACCCAAATGGTGCTGTCAGCTTCTGTAAGAGCCGCTGCTCCGAGATGCCTCCACTGAGCTGTGGGGTTTTTCCTCTTTTTTCTTTGCTGTGATGAGCCACAACCCTCCGGCTCCATTGCTCACCATCGCCTTTTTCACTCCCATGCCAAACAAACTGGAATATTTTTCTTTGGAGGTGCATGGAGCAATTTTTTTTTTCCATCCTTGGATGCAGTAACCCATAGATGAGGTGCATAAAGAGGTGAAGATTTTAGGCTGGGAAGTGGAGAAAGATTGTCCAGAGAAAAGGGAGGCTTGATGGATGCACTCTGAGATATCTCCTTGCAAAATACAAATTCAAATTTAAAACAATCCTATGCCTTTTCAAACCTGAATTTTGGCTCCTTGGAGCTCCAGCTCTGACTTTTTGCTGCACAGCCATCCCCGAGAGCAAAAGTGATGACCCAATGGGAGAAGCATAAATTAAATATCCCAAAACATTTAGAGCAGGACTTGTTTTCCCATCGCAAAGCATCTTTGGCAGCCTCCAGATTTAGTATTTGAGCACAGAGAAACCCAGAGAGAAGCATGCGGGCCATCAGCCGGATCCCAGGACATTGAAGGAGACAGTAAGTGATGTAAATTGTTGGATAAAAATATTGCCGTTTGTACTGGGTGTCTGGCTCGCTTGGGTTTTGCCTGGGTTTTAATTTCGTGTGAAATCAGCAGCTGGTAAAAGCTACTCAGTTGACAGCCCTGGGGGTTTCGGTCCCCTGGAAAGGCATGAAATGAGCTGAGCCGATGGGGACCGATGCTCCTTTCCCAGCTAAACGCAGCCATCTGGACTGTGAGGGGGGTTATTCCATCTTTTTTTTTAATAAATAAGGGTTTTCCTGTGGCCCCATCCCATTGCCAAAAGCTAGATTGCTTCCTCCAGACATCATACCCTGAAAAAAAATCACTATTTTGGGAGGGAGCTGTCGTCCTCCTGTCCTTCTCATCCTTGTGAAGGATGGATCCAACCTGGAAAACTAGGTCCAAAGCCTCATCCCTGACATCCTTCGGGAGCAGCTTAAAATCCAGGGCAGAGCATTGCAGGCAAGCGTCCTCTGCCTGTCCTCCGTGACGCTGATCTGGCACAAAAAGGCTCCAAAAGGCAAAATTTCTCAGCTCCTCTCTCCTGACCTTTCCAGAAGAAGCCCATGTACTAATTAGCCGAGTAATAACGTGGTGAGGATGCGATTCCTCATTAGCTTTTGAGAGATTCCCAGCTACATGACTGATACGCATCTACAAGAAAATTAACTTGGGTGTGAGGGCTCCGTAATCAAGATTAATGAGGAAACAGGCAAAGAGCAGCACATGGCTCCCTCCCTGCCCTTCATGGGGAGCTAAGCACCTCCCAAAATGGGGCAAATCCCAAATTGGGGGGATGCTTCTCGGCAAAGCAAGTTGGTGGAGAAAGTCCCCATTAAGCCTGGAATAACCCAGATTTTCCCCTTAGGTGGGAAATCTCTATGTAACGCATCCAGGATCTCAGCTGGTCCCTAACACCCGGCTCCTGCAACATCCCTAGTGCTGGAAAATACTTGCTCAGAGCAAAAATTAAAAGTTAATGTGTGCGATAAAGGGTGACACAGAGAGTGCTCATCTCTGGTCCCCCCTCTGTAACACTCTGTTGCTTATGAGCTAAAACGACATCGATTCAACCCAAGAGCATCATCACCCTTTGGCATCCCAGCGCCCGCTCTCAGCCGCATCCCGTGGTCCCGATTGTGAAGCCACTGGGAGGGAGAGGAGATACTCCCCACATTGTCTGGAGAGCAAAACCTCTCCCATCTGCTTTGCCATTATCGAAGTGATGGTGCAAAGGGGTAATTAGCAGCAGGTCATTCCCATTAGCGCTATCCTTGGCTAATTACCCCATGGAAAAATGTACCCCACTCCAGTGTTCCCAGACCCCAGCTCATCCCTCTTTGCATCCCCTGATGTCTTGAAACCTGGGGCAAAATTAAATCAAGTCACAGGTGGCCGACTTCAAATAATCCATTTTCCTCCTCACAAGCAGTTTTCCATCAAAAACAGAAATGCCAGCAGTCAAAAAGCAAAAAAAACCCATCATCATGGGATGACCCAACATGCTGCATTTAACCCAAAACATTTTGCTACGCCGCAGTAGCCCAAAGTCTGGCTTTTCCCACCCGCAACATCCATTTTTCAACAATAAAAACCCATTGTAAAATGAAACAACCATGTTTCTGAAATGCAGCTTTTCTGGCACTCCTGCCAGAAGTTTTTCTTAGCAAAGCAGCTGGAGCCAAAGCGCCGTTTCCCTGGTTAAAAAATCTCGTTGCATTTATTTTTAGTGTATCATTGAGTGCTGAATGTCCTCAACTGAGCCTGCTCCAGCCAGGTAATGTGAAGTATCCAAGCCCTGTGATGAAGGAGGGAATTAAAGCAATTTTTTCAATGCTTTCTCCTCCCTTGACAAGCTGAGTGGTGGAAAAGCACGAGGAGCAAAAGAGCATCATCATTTTAGCAAGGGGCTTTTCACAGCATGCACGCAGTAATTAATAAACTATAATTAACACACCCTGGCATCAATGCAGAAGTGCAGGAGCAAACCCCAGAGCCCCTAAACCCACAGCCCGAGTGTGCATAAATGTGCTTTTATCCCCAAATCTCTCAAAATTAAGGTATTATTCAACCCAGCCTCTTGCTTCAGCTCCACCATGCCTTGACTAATTCCCAGGGCTGCTGTTTGGGGCCGTAATTATTCCATTATTATTTATGACAATAATTATAAATCCATGTTGGTGGGTAATACATTTTAAAAGTCCTTATTTCATTCATCTATGCACCGAAATGGAATCCTATAGCTAAATATATGGTCACGCGAGAGGGAGAAATATCCTTTCTATATGGGCAAAATTCAGAATATAGATCCCCATATGTTCAGTCCTGTCCTTCTCCTGAGCCTGTGAGTCAATAGCAAGGCTGGATTTGCTGTTTTCCACCAAAATGAAGATCTGGAGGAGTGAAAAAAAAAACCCTCATTCTTTAAAAACACTGCAGTATTTCATGCCTGTAAGTCAGTTAGGGAGGGTTTTGGGGCTTGAATGTCATGTTTTTAGAAAAATTGGGAGTATTTTGAAGAGATTAACGTGGCCTTTCTCTCCCTCCTTATAAATGGAGGGTTTCAGTTTTTCAGCTGGAAAAGAACATTTTGTTACAGAAATCCCTTCACTTCTGCCTTAGAAAAAAAAAAACCCACCAAAATTGAAACATTTCAGCTGCCTTTGAGACCAAACATCTCAGCCGCTCGAGTTTTTCCCCCAAACCCATGATTTGCCAGAAACCTTAATATTTTCTTTCCACCCTAGAATAACTCCTTTTCCCCAAATCTGTCCCCAAATTTATTTGCTGTGTTTGGGGGCTGTGCTGTAACCAGTGTACCTGATGCTCCTGCAGCATTTCCGTATTGGAAGGGAAAAAAATTGCTTTAACACCAACCACCATCGGAAATATTTTGTGTTTTTTTTAATAGTATGCTCATCCTCAAAACGCTTCGATCAGCCCACAACCCTAAATTTCCTCCAAACACCTCCAAGAAACATCTCCCATCGCTAAATGAATCCTCATAGGAGCTATATAAATATAAAAGTGCACATGCATAGATATATATACATATAAGACGTTTGAGAGGACGTCTTCGCAGCTGTATAAATAGGCTGATGACAGCCACAGGGTGCATATAAATAAGATTAAAAGTTGCAGGCACCCTTTCCTCGGCGTTTTTCCCACCTCCATCCCCACACATCTTGCACAGGGGATAGAAAATACCATTCTGCAGTCTCCCCCAAACCCCATTTTTGCACTAAAACGATGCTGTTTGCAAATAGATGGGTTAAATGGCCTCAAAACCCGCTCAGTACCAGCCTCAAGGCTTTTTTTTTTTTTTTTGCTTAGGCTGCTGGGGGTTACATCCATCCTCAATTTCACCAAATTAATTGCCACTGAACAATGTTATATACAGACAAAAATGCTTCTTTTTTCCCCTTTTCCCCCAATATTCCCAATTCAAAAAAAAAAACCAAACTAATGCTCAGTCAGGGCCCCTCAGCCTTGAAAATGGGTTAAAAAAATATTAAGCATAAATTTTAGGATCTTTTCCTGATGCTAGCAGCCATGCTGAACAATCACTTCAGTTTTTTCCCTGATGGGAATGGTATAAAAAAAGAAAATTACTATAAAAATGAGCAAGTGGAGAAATAAGAGCTGTCGCTCGCTTCCCCCATCGTCCCTCTGTGTCTGGGACAAGGGGACAGGGGATCACACTGTGAAGTGATGCCCAAAACCCTGCTGGCTTTTGGGGTCCAAAAGCCCACGGTGGCTAGCGGATGGGGCATGGCGCAGACGTCACGGCGTCTGTCCCGCTGGTTCCATCCCTCTTTCAAGCCCTTACAAATTTGCAGCAAACCTTCTCCCACCACAAGCTGGGTTTCCCTTGCAGTGACCAAATCCAGAGCAGCACCCTCTGTGCCATCAGCAGGTTGGAAGAAAACCACCCCAAAAGCTCAGGGTTTTTCAAAAAGAGCGAGCATGCCTTCCTGCTGCCTTCATCCTGAGCACCCCTCCTTGAACAAATAGCAGGGAGTTGGAAACAGAGCATCTCTTCTTGAACAAATAACAGGGGGTTTGCAACAGAGCATCCCCCTGAAAAAAAATAATGGGAGTTTGCAACAGAGCGTCACCTTGATGAGCAAGTAACGAGGGGTTTGCAATGGAGAGTCCCTCTACTGAACAAATAGCAGGGGGGTTGCAATGAAACACGACCTTGGCGAACAAATAACGGGGGCGTTTGCAAAGGAGCATCACTTCGATGGTCAAATAACGGGGAGTTTGCAAGGAGCATCCCTCCACTGAACAAATAATGGAGGGTTTGCAATGGAGCAACCCTCTGCTGAACAAATAACAGAGAGTTTACAATGGATCATCCCTCTGGTGAACAAATAACGGGGAGGGGGGCTGCAAAGGAGCACACCCCCTAGCAAAAAAAATAACGAGGGGTTTGCAATGGAGCATCCCTCTGGTGAACAAATAACGGGGGGGCTCACCAGCAATGCCCAACACAAAGAGTGAGGGGAGGGTGGGAGTACCCTCCCAAGCCGAGCTTGTCGCCGTCTTTAGCAACTGGAACAAATCCGAAGTGTCGACCGAGACTGTGTTAAGCATTCAGGGAGACAAATGCCAGGCCCGGGAATAAAGATCGGCTGCTCCCGTTTATTTCCATAAGGCAATAATAACCCACGCCTTTGCTTTATGAAGTCGAATTT
This sequence comes from Athene cunicularia, assembly GCF_003259725.1. NCBI lineage: Eukaryota > Metazoa > Chordata > Aves > Strigiformes > Strigidae > Athene > Athene cunicularia. The sequence continues at coordinate 1,716,748 of NW_020799127.1, read as the reverse complement.
GTTACGGTGGATGAGCTGTAAAAAATCGTGGAGTTGAGGGGGGAGGAAAAAATAGAGGCTATAAATAAATTTGTAATTTTAACATGCATTACCATGTAATTGAGAGGGTAAAGGATGGAGCCGGCACCGAGTTGGAGCTACCTACAGCCTCCCATGGGGTTTTTTGGCCAAGTTACGAGCCCCTGGGGATGGATCCTGTTTGAGTCTGATGGTGGCTTTGGCAGGGCATGGAGGAGCCCAGAAAAAGAGTAGGAAAAGGGGTAAACAGTATTTCCCAGTTGCGACAAGGCACAGTATGCTATTAGCAAGAAAGCAGCACCAAACAGCCAAGCCTCAAAGATCTTGTGCTGAAGAGGAAGGTGGATTTGGGATTAAAACATAGATATCTATAATTTGGGGGCTGGGGAATAATTGCAAATTTATCCTCGATATGCATTGAGGGCTCCAGGAGAGCAGCCTGCCCGTGGATGAGCACTGGGGATTGATTTCTGCTTGGAGAGAAGGGACTGAAGTGCTGGTGTGGGGATGTTGGGGATAAAATGGGGCCAGTACGTGGATGCAGCACCCTTTGGGATGGCAGAATCGCGGGGAGGAGGGACAGTGGTCCCGAGTGTTTGCAGAGCCCCGGACTGATTCTGTAGAGCTGGCAACTGGCAGCTGTTAAAAAGACATAAATCTCCTTGTCTTAATGATCAGGGCCACTTTCCTGAGGGAATTTTTTAGTGCAAAGCCAGAAAAACCCAGATGCTGCTCCACACAATGGGGAAAAACCCTCTAAACATCTTTCCAGCCCCAAATCCAACCCATGCAACGTGTTTCAAGCAGCAGCAGAAGACAGATGGACATGGAAACAGAGGAACAACCATCTTTAAAAAGCAGAGGGCAGCTCTCCACCAGCTCAGGGCTGCTGCACGTGGCCATAAGCCATTGGGATTTTAATATATTTTGCTCAAATATATGTTGGGAGCATCTCTCCAGTTGCGGCTTCACTCACACTCACCTTTGGAGGCTGCTTGCTTTGCAGATGGAGTGAGCTGTGACTTGGGGGGCACATGGACCTCCCTCCCCTCATGCTGTCCATCTTCTTATTGTTTAATTTTTCCCTTCAGGTAGCAAAACCACCAGAGTCAGCAGAACCCAACCCCGCTGCCATCTCAGGCATTGAGATCTCTTTTTTTTTTTTTTACTCATGTCCATCATTATCTCTTACAGAAGGCTGTCAGGTCTTTTTTGCATCTGGTGCCTTGCTCTGCAGTGCCTGAGCTTGCTTGTATTTTGGGGGCCTGATCTGGGGCTTATTCAACACAGTTTGTGGGTTTATGGGACATTAATATATATATATTAAAATATATTTTTGCATGGAAAAGTCATTTAATAAAACAGCTGTGTCTTGGGGAATAAGGGGAGCTCATACCCAGAGTGGTGTTTCCTCCCCAAATAGGAACCGAGGAGGGATGCTGATGGTAGCAGGAATCTTTCCAGCTCTGCCTGCACCCTCTTTTGACCTCAGCTCCACCGTGGATGCCCTAAATCTTGGGAAAAGCCAGGGCTATGAAGGCAGGTCTCACCGGGCCCCAGCCAAATGTGATAAGACAGGTTCCCTCCAGCCCTCTCCTGTCTCCCTGGCATGGCAGGAACAGGGGGGTGCCTGACTCCTGTCTCCCACTTCTTCGTTTCCTCGCCCGCAGCAAGGCAAATACATCCCCGATACATCTGCAGAGGGATTTCCATGGTGGAGGAGCTCATCTCTGGGCAATCCTGGCTAGCACCGGGGCAGGCGGCATCTCGACACTTCTCATCGCCCAACTCCACAGGAGCAAACAGCAGCCGACGTCTGTTTAAACAGAGATGCCGTCGGGTGCGTCGCCCGGCTGTTTACACTCCTGCAAAAGCAATATCACCCAAGCCTCTCCTGGCTGTCATGTCGTTTCACATCTCACCCGTGCCTCCTAAAAATTCTCTTCGCATCCCGTATTACGAGGCTTGCTTCCCTTTGCAGTTCAACTCCTAACAACCATAGCTTGAAGGGATTGCCCTGGCCACCCAGCCTGACCTTTGCCAGGGGAAAAGATTGTATTTTATCTAACAAATTCACTGAAATTCCTACGCACCTCTGCTCCAAGGCACCCTCTGTATTAACACCACCGGAACAGACCTACAGCAGCTGCATCATCCAGACTGTCCCCCTCCTCAGTCACTTCCAGCATCCCTATACCCACTTTGCTTTCACATAGCTTTACCTCCCCAGCCCATAAATCTGCAGGTTTGAAGCAACTATAAATTTTTTACATATTGTCAAGGGAGCTCTTACAATGTCTGTATCACCTTGGGCACGTAAGATGTTTTGTGGAGCGGGGAACATCCATCCATCTCGGAAGAGAACGTGTGTTTTCTGCTCTAGATGCTGACTTTAAGCACTGTCCATCACTCAGCAAGAAATACAGATAACAGACACCACACACCGATGCAAACAGGTGAAATTCAGGCACGGGGGAAGTTTTCAGCCAAGTTTTCCATTTAATTCCGCAGGTTTGAGGCTCCTTCCCAAAGGTGTAAATGGCATTTGCTTGTTTGCGTGCTTTTCGCCCCCACCAGCAGCAATGTATTTGCTTTCTGCTTTGGAAGAAAGATGAATTATGCAATTTTTCATGGCAGCTGGGTTAGCAGGCACAACTGCAAGCAGGAGAGCAAAAAAAACTCAGTTTTGACCCAAATTCAAGACATGTAGGTTGACTGCTTGACATTCGGGTAATCAAGACAAGCCCATGATGGGGATTGTAGCATCACTTTAGTGCATGCCCTTCTTAGTGGTGAGGGAGGAGTGAGGGAAAGGGACAAGATGTTTTATGGCTCAAAAGCCACAAAATGGGGTTTCTGAGATGGCAGACCCAGTTGGCCCCAAATTTCAGGCTTTGGGCACAAGGAGGAGTCACACAAGATGGGTTTACTTAGGGGAAATGGATTGAAACAAGCTGTCCGACAGTCCCGCTCTGGACCTGTTAAATACCTTATGGGATGGCTCACTGCTTACTGAGACTGAAGCAAAAATGAAAATAAAAGTATGGTTTTTTGGGGGAAGCCCAAGGGGACTCGGTGGTTCACTCCTGCTGCACCAGAACATAGAAACTGCTGCCAAATCTGGGGGAAAAAACAAAACATCTTCTCACCCTGGGGGCTGCCCATCTCATTTGCCCGCGGCAGATGCAAAAGCAGCCGGAGGATGAGCTCAGATGCGAAGCATCCGCGTGGCAGGCGTCAAAAATTCAGTGAGATGAATCACGCTCTGATCTCCAAGAGCATCCCATCACCACAGGTGCTCTCCTTCTTCATTAAGGCCACGTTAAGCAATGTATTTCAAGCGCAGCACAGGCCTTTCGAGCTTAAAAACAAGACCCCAAGTGCTTTCCGCACCGCCTGTCTACGTCTGCTCTGACTCCAGACGACTCCTTAGGGAACACCGGGATGGTTTTGCTGCTTAAGATTTAGCAAAAAGAGGGAAATAATGGAGAAAAAAAGAGATTCCGACTTCTCAAGCACCCCTGCCTTTTTTACTGTCAATATTTTTTAGCGTTCTCTTCCATGATGGGTTTTCCCCCCTCCTCCCATTGCTGCTTCACCTCCCAGCATCACAAGCGAGATGTAGCAATGCGGCTTGTGTATCCTACTAAAAGATATTTAATAAATATGCAAATCACTCCCCGCATCTCCTCGGGCAGGTGAGGTGTGTGAATAGGCTGTAGTTAAGTATTAAATCCATCCACCGCCAAGTACCTGGAGAAGAGCAGAATATACCAGAGCTGAAGTCTGCATGGAAACAGGGTAAAGAAATGCCTCTGATGGTAGCAGGGAAGCTTTTCTCATTGAAAAACAAATCCAATACATAGTACCTTAGCACCCACAGGTCCAAATTTAAGTGAGCTGGAAGAGAAAACAGCTAAAACCACAGCGTATACTCTCATTGCGGACCAGACACATGAAATTTTCCTTTTATCAAGTCAAGTTTTCCCCGTCGGGTTTCTGCAGCATTTCTCAGCCCTTGACTTTTATTCCAGGACCGCTGGTACCTGATTTCTCATCTTTACCCTATTCTGTATTTCCCAGACCCATAATACACTTCCTACCAGGCTCTTCTCTTGGATAAATAAGTCCAATCTTCGTGATCGCTCTTCAGAGGCAAGTTTTTCCAAGGCAGGCAGACTTTATAAATGCTTCCCCCTAGGAATAAATCACTATTTTCCCCCGCAGGCTAACCGAAATAAATACAACACTGAGCAAACCTTGAGATGGGAACAGGCAAGCAAGTACATGTTGGTGTCTTATCATGCTCTTGAGCACACTGTTATTTTCCCTTATTTTCACCCAAAACCTCCCAAACCCAAGGAAAGTTGTCATCCATACAGAGGGCAGGAATAGGAACACAGCTCAGATTTGAAGGCAGACCATCAATTTACAGGGTTATTCCATAAAATGCTGAAACCAGTTACCACACTTGGTATTTTTTCCCCTCTAAATATTAGGGCAAAGGTTGTAAGAAAATGCTTCCACCAACCCAGTATAAACACTGGACTTTCCAGCCTGCAAACTTCACAAGGATGATTCAAATGCCTTTTTATTCCCCCTTTCTTTGAAAGCATTGAGCTTTCCCCTTGCCAGCTACCTGCCTGCACACAAAGCCCTGCCAGATGGCCCATCGCTGCCTGCAGCCGGCTCCTGCCTGTACCTGCCGGCACTGGAGAGCAGACCCACACAGCCATGCTCCTGCCAGATTGCTCCTATGGGAGCAAACCCTAAAAAAAAAACCCCAAATCTTCTAGAAAATCATAGAAGCAGCGATGATTTGCATTGGGATGGAAACACATTTGTGCATCGGAGCTAGCAGCAATTTGGGAGAAGCCACATTTTGCATCACATGGGGCGAGGAACCTGAAAATGACCTCAAAAAAGAGCTAGACATTTCCAGAAAGGAACAGCAGTGTTGTCAAGACAGGAGGGGTTTGGTCGACTGGATGCACAACTCAGCATCAGCTCAAGCTGTGGTGCTGGCAGCCAAATATTGCAAGTGAAAATGGAAGAGAGTTGACCTTAAAGGATGCAAAATATCAGCCAGGTCCCGTGCATCTCCCCCACCAAGCAGAGAAACAACCAGTATTATATTTTATTTTTTTCAGAGCAAAAGAAAAAAAGTTCTTTTTCACAAAAACTGTTTCAAAGAAAAATAAATTTGGGCGCTGCTTGGAGCTTTCTCTCCTTCTCTGGCCCTGGTAAAACAGAAGCAGGAGTACCACATTCCCTGGTGCTTCTGAACAAACCCAGCAATAATAAATCAAAGCCAGTCGCCACAACCTGCCGTGAAGCAACAAGGAGGCAAAAGGAAAAGAGCACGACCCAGCTCGTGCAGTGAAAAAGCCGAGAGGGAACGAGAGCCAGTTGTTTTGCTTGAGCTTGAGGTGACAGACGAGAGAGAATTTTGCTTTTTTAAGGTTTTTTTGAGCCTTTCAGAGGAGACCTTGTCCTCCTCATGCAGGTTTTCAGGGAGCATCATGCTCAGCACCTGTCTCAATTCTGGGCACATCCACAACCCTGCCCAGCACACGACTATTTTCTTTGGAGACCTGACCTTGGTCGGTAACGGGCAGTTTTATGAGGAGGAAAAGTACCTTGAGGAATCTGCAGAAAACTGACTTTTAGCAAGGTTTTCTTTTGCTTTCTTTATTTATGAGCTCTTTGGAGATTTGGCTAGATATCTGCTCACAAAGGGGCAGCTTTCAGGGATGTTGCAACATGATGGCAAGCAAAGAGTCACAGACAACACCTGACCCGGATCCTTTCTGCTCCTTTACATCAGCAAAGGGATCCCTTCAAAATAAACCTTTTCCCAAGAGGATTTCCAGCTAAAGAAGTAGGGGGAGGAAAGGTACTATGGCTGGAAGAGGTGAGGATGAAAGACGTAGCAAAAAGCAAGAGAGATGCAGCTGAATTTTAATGATATTTACTTTATTTAAAAGGGGGAAAAAAAATCCCAAGCCCTAAACCTCAGGCATTTGCATCAAAGTGCCTGGCTGTAACACTGCCAGGAGAAGGCGGTTGGAAAAAGGCCACAAAAGGAGCTGCCCCTTTGCATTTCAGCTCCGTGCATGAGTTACGGTGCGCTTCCCGAGGACGCTGGGCTTATCGCTCCCGATAAGCTTCTTTTTATAGGTCTGGCAGCAAGATGCGAGAAAGCAGTAATTAAATTTTCACGCAGAAGAAGGTTTCTGCTTTGCGCCCGCATTGGGAGAAGTCAGCATAAAATGTCAGGGTGGGCCAACAATGAGGGGATTGCAATTGTATTTAGGGCAAGGCAACAATACTAGGAAAATGTAACAGTTCTCAGCTCAAAAAACAAGTGAAATATCCAGAGCACCTGCTTCCCCCGATATTAATCCAGCTGCCAACTTTTTACCCACAAACATGCACGGAGACCCTGAGAAGTACACGAGTGGTGCAAACTCAACCGACATACACCAGGCAGAGACACTTGTAGAGAGGTAGTAAAGCCAATACGTGCCTGAAAATCAGCTTGGAGATGTGGGTAGACCTGACACGATCTTGAGAATGGGTCTGTTGAAGACTTCCAACCCCTCTAGAGAAGCTCAAGGACATGGGCAAGCAACAGGACTTGGTGACCTAGATGCTTCCCAGAGCTCTTCCTGTAGTCAACCCACCAAAGCCACCACTTCAATGAGCCTCCACCAATACCTGACACTACCAAATTTCACGGGTGACCTCCACTGAGTTGCCATCGTGGCTGGTCCAGGTCTAGCCACCCCACATCCCAGGAGAAACGTCTTTTCCCAAGACACAAAGATGAAAAAGAGATTGTGAGATACAGGGAGACCAACACAAGAAGAGCAGCGTCTCCTTCCACAATGAAACCCAAGGCTGTCAAAAGCCCATTAGTTCCAAAGAGATGAAAAGCAGGGGTGAACAAGGGATAATAAGTTATTTTCAGGTGGGAGATGCAATGTGATGCCCTACTTAAGCAGGTGCTTCATCAGCCAGAGGAAAGAACTTGACTCGTGTCTATTTTATGAGGTCTTTTACTCCATTCTGCTGAGTGCTTGGCTGTCTCAAGGCTCCAGACTTCCAGTCGTTAGAGGCATTTATCTCTATGCAATTTAATTAAAGTCTAGTGTTTAATGACACAATGTGCTGCTAATTATTTTTCACTGGTTGTCAGGAGGCTTTTTTTTTTTTTAGTGGTTGCAAAGCAAAATTTAATTATGGCAAAGAAAGCGTGGGGGTACTATCTTGAGGGCTTTTGGAAACAAAGAGATTTGGGTGGGCAAGTGGAGCATCTAGCTCTGCTCAGCAAGGACTAAGAACAAGAAATGTTATCTGAAGAAAATCACTATTGCATAGGATCAAGAAATGGGGACCTGAGGTACATCCCTGGCTTTGTGCACTCTTACTTGGCCAACATGGCCATGGAGAGCCATGAACAAGCCAGCATGTGGATGCATCTTAAATTTCCATGTCATATTGGAGACAAGGTCTATGGAGGTGCCATACCAAGGCAGCAAGAAGGAGTTCTGGGGTGAGGTAGAGCCTACAGAATGCAAACAGGTTGAGTCACCCCAAATCATGGCATGAAAACTGGAGACAGACTTTGTTCACGTAGGACAGGGGTCCTTGGATCAACACTGACAAACACTGACTTTTCTCCTTAAAATGTTTTCCCACACAACAAGTCAAGTTCCCCCTTTCTAGCTGTCATTTTTTGGGGGGAGAATCTGTTTGCATCTCAATCCGTTTCTTCTTTCAAGCCCCATTATTCCCCTGTTGGAGCCTTCATGATTTGTAGGCTACCAAACATGTTCACCGGTAATTTTAGCACTCCGCAGTTTCACCTCATCAGCAGAAGGGGGATTTGGGAATCCTGTTTTCCCCTCCCTGCCTCCAGCCTTTGTCTGCTGGGAGATTTCCCCTCTCTAAGCCTCAGTTTCCCTGTAAAGTCGAGATAATGACGCATATTTATTTTGCAAATTGCTTTGATCTCTACTGTCGAAGGGTGTTCTGCAAGACTTAATTACATGTGTCACCACCAGCCTTTGCAGCACACATTAAAGTATCTTAAGCCGCCTAGCAATGCAGAGGAGATCTGTGCAGAGAGAATTAAATGTGCAGTATGCTCATCTGAGAGCAGAGTTTTGCAGTTTTGAAGAGGGCTGATGAAGTTTTACAGTTGATAAGTAGCTTTGAGAAACTGCCCGGCATTTTTGCATATGTTATTATGGTTTTTCCCTTCGATATTAAAATATATCTGTTCGGCACTACACTTAGGAGTTGGCAGTGGGTCTAGAAGCAAGAGTTTCTTCTAGCAAGAAAACAAGCAGATCCCATTTTGCTGCAAATAAGCCCAACTTTTGAAAGTTAAACCCCCACTGGAAATTGTTATTTTCTTCAGATCTTTGAAACGCCTACGCGCTCGAATGGCAAAAGCAGCACACGGTGACACGCAATAATTACAGCTGGTCAAAACATGGAATTTCAATCCCAGGAGAAATTCTGACATCCTGAAATTTGTAGGTTTGTTCCAGCTGACAGAGAAGATATTATTTCAAAACTGCCCACGGATGCGGGGGGGTTTCTGTTTTGGAGTAGCATCTCCAGAAAAGTCTGGGTGATGTTACAAAACACTTTTTGCAGAGCTTTAATATTTTGTTAGCAGTGATGTGATACCAGCCGAGACGTTAGAAGTGTTGCAAAAGCATAAAATATGCATTAAATACCCCAAAATCCAGGTGATTGAGGGGAAGAACCTGCAACAAGCGAAGCTGGAGGATGCATTTCCCCAGCAGCACGACCTTGACGAGATGAATATTGCAAAGACATCCAAGATCATTTGCATCCTTCTGCCCACGACTTTCCTCCTCATCAGCCATCTGCTACCCTTGAAGGGCTCACGCTCTTTGGGGAGAGGTTTAGTTTCCAAGGCTGGAAACAGTGAGAGGAGCTGGAATGAGAGCAGCAAAAAGTCCAGGAGGAATTTGGAGGTCAAGGATGAAGCCAACCCATCGTGCCCCAAACATCCTTTTCCTAAGGGCTTGCTGCAGACTTTGCACACACAATAGCAAAGACAAAGAGAAAAGGAGGGAAAAGGCTCAAAATGGGGAAAAAACAAAGGGTGGTGGGAGGAATGAGGAAGGGAGGGGAGAAACAAAACACTTCCCAGGGAGAAGCATCCCATCCCCAGTTCCCACCAGCATGGCAGTGGGCAGGTTAGTGAGTGGCACTGGCAAAAGCTGGGCGAGAACCACCGGTGCAATTATTTTGGGGAGAGGAGTGTGGCTTGAGAAACTCGTTGCCATCCTTTGTGGATCTGTAATGAACCTTTAAACACGCCAAAAAAAAAAACAAAACAAAACAAAACAAAAAAACCCCACAAAAAACAACAAAACCAACCAAAAAAAACCCAAAGAGGAAGGGAAGTGAAAAGCTCTCATTAAGGCTTTTGGCAGATCTGATTAGTGGTTTTAGAGCCCTAAACAACCGTTTAATTGGTAAATCCTTCAGCAGCCAAGGAAAAGAAAGGGCTGGGCACAAAAGCAGACTGTTTTCCTGTTGTTGTTGAACTGCTCCCTTCCTCCCCAGGGGAGAGGGCAGCACTAGGCAATGGCATCGCTAAAAAAAATGAAATATCCAGCAGAAACTCCCCACTTCTCCCTTTGATCCTGCTGTCTCTGTAAGTGTTACATCAAACGTTGCATTTCTCCATCTCCTCAGGCCAAGATGCTTCATATTGCAGTATCAGAAAGGCCATAGAGCAAGGACTTCACCTAAACCCAGGTTTTTAGTGTTTGGGGGTAACATGGGCTGATGGTGAGGGTTGTGGCCGCATCTGCAAACGGCCAGTTGCAGCTCTCAGAAACTTTACAAAACTCATTTCTGGTCCTGTTTCCAGCTCTCAGAAACTTTACAATAAAGTAAAATAATTCAAAAACCAGACAGAAATAACCAACCCACAGCCGTACAGCCTGAAAATGAGGCCAGCTCGAAGTTATCCTTCTGCACATCTCCTCTTGGAGATTGCCGGCACATTTCTTCTTCTCTTAAGCTTTGGTAACCCGGAGAAATCAAACTTTTCCAAGGATGCTGAGCAAGTCCCTCGTGCTGTGACTCATCCGACAGCCCGATTTAGCTGCTCTCCCCCATGCACACCATGTACCCCAGCACACAGCGAGCTCGCCCCATTTTCCTATGACTCAGGGTCCCTCCACGTTTTGACGCTCCCTTTGCAACTCAACCCTCCGCAGCACCGCGTTGGCAGAAAAAACTGATCGAGGTCACTATGAGCAGCCGCATGAAAGTCGGGGTTGTGGTGGTGTTCTCTGGAAAAGTGGGGTTTGCAAGGGGGCTCCCCATCTCCCTCTGCCTCCCCCCAAAACCACTGCAAGGCTGCAACAGCATCCTGGGCAGAGGGATCTCTTGCAGCAGGGTTTTCGCTCCATCTCCTGCACAGCTCAAGCACCACTGGCTTTGACCTTTTATTTCCCCGATTCATGATCCTCTTTGCTATTTCAGCTTCATTTTACCATCTCTATCCTTCACAGCCCTATTCCCAGCTCACGCTGTGCCTCCCTGCAAGAGTATTGCCATCACCACGATTAAAACAATCTTTAGATTGGATGCTGCTTGCACCAGCATCACTAGAACCCAGGGACACACAGGTTTGCTGCTGGACCACAACTGACGGGAGCAGCAGCAGAGCACCACGGCTGAGCATCCCTCCATGTTTCGACTCCTCCTTTGCCCTGGAAATATTTCCATGCAAACTGTTCTCCAGGGAATTTGGGAACCCCAGCTCCTCTCTGCCTCCTTCAGTGACTTCAGTGTCATGCTGCCTGCCTTCACCAGAGTCCGTAACGTTGCGCTGGGGATTAATTTGGCCCCGTGCCTTCATTTCCACCCTTGGCCTTGAATGTCCTTTGAGCTCCTCTTAAAAAGAGATTGATTAATATGAAATTACTCAAAGTCCTTTTAGCTAGCGCCAGTTTTGACACCGAGAAGGAAAGGGTAGGACGACTGTGCCCAAGTCAAACATTTGCCAGATTAATTCCTCTACTATAAATTGTTTCAGATTTTGAGTATTTTTTAAAAAATCCATCATGCAGTAATTCTCTAATTAGCTTGGCATTGCTTGGGTGAGGGCACACTGATCTGATTTATGAGGAGGGAAAATATCTTAGGTAAATGTCTTTTTACATGCATCCTAGAACAAAGGGGAAGAAAGAAACCTGACTGGGTGCGGGAGACCTCTGCAAGCTAAGAAATGCCTCTTAAACTTCATCAGAGCATGGAGTTAGAGGAAATTTGGTCTTGGGTCTCTGAAAGCAGGCAGCGATGGGGTGTGGGCAGGATGGGCAGCCGTGCCCGTGCCCGCTGGCTGCTGGCCACAGCCTTGGGAAATTGCATTAGGACTGCTGCTTCTTCTCCGCAGAACTGCTGCTAATGCATTAATGCTCCATTTAGGATCAGGGCCCATCGATTCCTCATCTCTGAATAACTAATTCAAGCCCCTGGTGGGTTAATATAATTTCTCCATACTTGGAAATCTTCCTATTACTAGCAGCTCTCTGCATCCCCATTTGTGTGATGAAGGCATCGGGGCTCAGCACCCCATCTCCCCTCCGGCTCTGCATCGCTGCCTTTTACTCCTGGAAGAGCATCATCGTTGCCAAGGGCTCGACGCCGAAAAGTTTGAAGCCTCAAAACCCAGAGAGCCCAAATGCTTCCTAAGGATGCTGAATCAGCAGGACACTTCTCCCCTGCAACACTCGCTCTCAATTTTGCTCAGGTTAATTAAAGGAAGAAGAAGATCCTATCTTTGGTGTTCTCAAATTTACAGTAACATAAGATCTGTCATCGCTCCAGCTCAAATTAGTTGCTTTGCTCATGCAAAAAGCAAAAAAAAAAACACCAAAAAACTCTAATTTTCTACAAAACTCCTTTCCTGCTTTTCCATGTCAGCAATGTTAACCCTACCCCTTGCCCTGGCTTTGCTGGGGATGGATCACCTCATTCTGGGGAAAGTTAACTCTACCCCACAACACACACTACGTTGGCAGAAATCTCCCCAAAACGCTCGCTTGCAGCATCCCGGCTGCTCACTGCACGCTGAGGAGCTTCCCACTCCCACAGCAATTCCTTTTCACTGGTGGGTGAAGCCATTCCCACCTTATCAAGTACTTTGCTACTCAGAGCATTACATAACCCCACAATAGTAAGATTTTTCCAGCCCCCATAGGATGCCTATAAATAAAGATAAGAGGGGGGGGGATAATCCCATTACGACCTGGTGATGGATGTATCCACCCCCTGCACCCACATGCAGTTAAAACTCCCTGGTGGAAGAGAAAGGGGGTCCATGCTTGGCTTGAATTCAGCCCAATGCATAAAAAAAGCTCCCCAGGATTTCACTGCCATGAACTGGGTAAGAAGCAGTCCCCCAAAACTCTGCAAGTTTGAGTTCAGCTGCCTTTCTGCTCCCCAAGATGAAGTTGCGTTGCCCACCCTGCTCAGGAGCTGTATCTGATGATGAGCACAGGAAAAAAAGCCACCCAGAACCTTCCTATCCCTCCCAAATACTCCTTCAGGAGCCAAAAAGCCTCTTTCTGAACCCCCAAAGCCTCACTCCAAACCCCAAACCACCCCAACATTGTCATGCAGTTGGTGGAGAAGCCATGAGAGAGAATGGGTAGATTGGGGGGCGGGGGGAAAGGATGGATTTGGCCTCTGGGAGGGTAAGGAGGGACAGGAGGAAGATGCTGAGGAAAGCTTCGAAGCTAAATTTTGCATAAATTGGGGCTGAGCTGAACCAAGTCCACAGGGACACACTGCAGTGTGTGACTTCATCCCAGACAGCAAAATTGCATTTATTTTGCCCCACTCCTTTGTATTTCTTTGCGATTCATTTATTTAAGGTTGAAATCCATAAATGGCATTTTTCTCCCCCTCCCTGACCCTTCCTGTCTCCTCCTAAGATGCTTTAATATCCCAACGAGATTTATTCTGGCTACTTTCTCTCCTGTTACTGATGATCCTGGGCTTGGGAATTGTCACCAAAGGATTCGCTCTCCTTTCACTGCTCCACAAGCACAGACGGAAAAAGTGGCTGGTAGAGGCAAAGAACTTCTTCAGACTTTAAAAAATACCATCTTTCCACAAATTACCGATGTCCCCCTATTGCTGAGGCCTCAAAGGTGGTTGCAGTCGTCAACTCTGCAGTGATTTTCCCAATTTTCCTCCAATATCTGCTTTTGCATGTTATGTTTGTCAATGGAAGAGCACCAAAAGCTGCTACTGGGTGGTAATTTGGGGTAAAAATTCACATTTTAAAGGAAAAAATGCTAAGGCAAAGAGGGGGTTCAAACACAGCCAGTCCTGGCAAATCCTTTTAATAGAGACTCCACCTTGTCTTTAATGGAATTAAAATGATGGGGAAAAACCATATAGGTGATAGAAAATAGTTCAAGGGTATAAATGTTGTGTATCTCCCAAATTTGGGGATAAAAGCGTCCCCACATCACTAAATGCCACTGGTTTCTGCTTCCTAAAGCCCAGCTTTGCCCCAGGAGGACGGGACTGGGGGAGCAGTTTCTTCGCAGGGTATCGGTAAATGCTTCTGCCCTGAATCCGGTGGAATATTATAAATACAATCTCCAAAAAGTCTGAAAGCTATTGAAAAATGATGGGTTTGATCCATGCATTTCACTGTGGCTTTAAGAATTTCATGCTTCCCTTCTCTCCCTTGACTTTTTTTTTCTTTTTTTTTTAGTTTTTCAGAGAGGAAAAAAAAATCCTTAATTGTTTTGTTTTGTTTTGTTTTTCCCATAGTTTGGAAGGTCCCTCAACCTTCAACCTTCATTGCCCCCACGTTCCACCTCTTCCTCCCCCCACAGCTACCAGGGTGATGCTGAGCCCATTAAGAGAGCCGCAGGCTGTAAATCATCCTGTTTCAGCCTGCTGAAATGCCTGGTCAAAAAGGGGGAAGACTGATGGAAGTCTTATTTAAACATTTTGGAAGTCATTTGGGGGCGTTTAAGTCTTTCTTCATTTGCCGTCGGTCCCTCTCCGGCAAGACGAGGGCCTGAAAGGAAGACGGATAGCTGAAATAAAGCTTCTAATTGGCACCTTTTTCCCTGTCTTTGGCCAATTTTGAGGCTTAATCATGATGAATAAGAAGATGATGAGGGCTGAGAGGGTGCTGGGGCACGGGAGAAGGTGGCAGGATGGGAGTATCCCCCCTCCATCCTAATTTCCCGTATTTCCATTGGCACTTGCTGCCTTTTATCTGACATGTATCAGTGGGGATACCGCATTTTGTTCCAAATCTCTACATCCCAGGGAAGGCAATATCTCGCCAGGCATGAGCCGAAGCCTGCAAGCACCTTTGCACACTAAAAATCCTATTTTTTTAATTTTTATTTTTAACAAGTCTTGAGAGATTCAACTGAGCAAGCGTCTGGCAGGACATGGCAACAGGCTCTATCCTCAGTCTTGATCTGACACAAAATCCCAACGTGCCCATTCCTTGTTGGGACATTTTGTCATTTTGAGGTGGTTTTTATGGGAAAAAAATGCAACATGCCACTATTTCCCAGGAGCTAAACCTCATGCAACCAATTTTCCACATGGATTCAGGGTAGATTTCTTTAAAATAAGCCTTTCTGCGAGCTCACAGCAACCTCCCCCGATGCATGGCAGCACCCCACACCCGCTTGCAAACCACGGCCAGATCTATGAATATTCAAGTTATTTCGGCTATTTCCAGGGAAAAAAAAAAAAACAAACAAACAAACAAAAAAAACCCCACCATCCACCACACAATGCTTTCCTAGCATCCTTGCAGCTCCATCCCAAGAGTGCAGAAGAGGCAGCACATTAAGTATTTTGGGGCTAAAGAGCAGGAAATCAGGGCTGAAAGCTGTAGGAACTGTTTCACCTAAAAAAAAATCCCATCTGTTGGGTTCAGTCTCAATTTCTCAGGGATGAGCTGAGGTAGGGATGTGATTTTTGGGGCTGAGCATCACACTCTATCCCCAGGCTGGTCCCCAAAACCCCTTCCTCCAAGCACAAAATGCCCTTGGATGGCTTTGATCCCTCTCTTATTTTTTTCTACACCATGCTATTGCTTGATTCACAGAGATTTGCACCAATTTTGCCAGAAAACATTATTAATTCTGCTTGGGGAAAAAAAAATAAACAAACACTGATCTGTTGCTTAATTCAGCACCAAGCTGTGAGACCCCCTAACAGCTCAACAGCTCACCCTGGGATTTAATCTGAGGTTTCAAGAGCTCAGCCTTTTTTTTTTTTTTTTGCTTTTTAAAAATTACTTTTTATGAAAGTCGCTGCTGGTGTTTGGGAGGTCCCATCTCCCTGGGCTGTGCAATGGGTTGAGATTTTTTTGCGTGTACCTCCCACCATGGGCACCAAAGAGGCATTGCAGAGCCCCTGTATCCCAGACAGCATCACTCAGGCTCTTATTTCAGGCTCAGCCACCCCCGTAACCCAATTTTTATTGGAATCCAGTGGTCCCTCCACCCCCTGATACCCTTAAGAGAAGCACAGCTTAATTCAACACCCATCCACATTGGGCAAATTGTTCAAGAACCAACATTTCTGGGCAACTCAAGAAAAAAAAAAAACATTTTCCCCTCCCTATCTCTGCACACACTGCTATGGAGCAGGGTGCAAAACTCCATGTAAAATATTAAAAAAATAGTCAATTTTGGTGTGCTGTGGGTGTTCTCAGCAGCTGGTGTAAATGTCCCCGAGTCCCACTGACTGCCAAGGAGTGACACCAATTTACACCCGCTGAGGGAACAGCTCCTCTCTATTTACCACCTGCCTTTGGCAGATCACAGTCTATCAATAAATACCAATAAATCCCAAATCCATAATAAATTAAAGTGGGCATTAGTCCCAATAAGAGGAACAGAAACTGCCTTTTATTTAATTTTGGATAGCAACGAGATGAGCCGAAGTTGTTCTTCATGGTGCAAACGCATCTGGGAACTGTTCCCTGAGTGAAGACAAAATGTGAAGAAAAAAAAGAAAAAATCTGATTTATCTCATGAAAAAAAAAAAAAAAAAATCAAAGAAAAATCCAGATTTCCCAATCTCTCCAGAGGAAAACTCCTCCAAAAGCATCGGTTTAGGCTTTTCTGAAACGTCAGCTTATGTATTTCAAAACCAAATTGAAAACCCAAACGCTTCAAAGTGGGGGAAATAAATAAAGTGTTACGGTTTTGAAAAAAAAAAAAAAAAGATGAAACAAAACATTTTTGCTCTCTCTGGACCTTTCTTCCCCAAACAGGATTCTGGCAAAACCCTCACCGTTTTTGCAACGTGTGGGGACTTTTTTTTTTTATAGATTATAATTGAATTGAGATGTCTCCTGCTCGATGTACCAGCCCTCTGCCACCTCCATGGAAGTCTGTCTCCAAGGCGGGATTTGACGTGAATTGCCTGGGGACTCAAACACGTCTTTAGAAACTGGCGCCTTGATTTTGCAAATCTGAATTCTAATATATTAACACACCTGAGGGATGCTTTTTAGAAATGGGATCTTCTCACAGCTCCTGCATGAAGAGGGGGTGGGTCCAATGATGGGGACAAGCTCTGTCCCTTGACTTTTGCACTGACTCCATGCCACCCAACAGTGGCCCCAGTGCTGCCCGCCATCAATACATACAATTTTGGGGTGAGATATGGCATTTCTCCTGCTGGCAGGTGCCTATTTCCCAGCCTGTCAGGTGCAAATGAGATGTTCAACGCAACCTTCTCCATGAGCATCTTCTGGTAAGATGTCATTGCCTTGGAAACAGGCATCTTGCTGCTGTGACAGCAGCATTTCTCCTGGTGGAGAGTCCCACGCTCTCCCCAGCTGCCAGTACTCACAGCTGGAGTAGCTCCGCCGGGTCCCACAGCCACCCCAGTGACATCGGGGTCCTCCAAACACTTGGGGACAGCCCCAAACTCCTCAGGCTTTGACCAGCTGGGCTCTTCCATGACCTGGGGTCTGGAGACAGGACACCACCACATCTCAGGGTCCTTTGTGGGAGGGGAACGGTTAAATTTTCCATGGTCCAAAGGCAACGTTACCATTGAAGATTCCCGGGAGATGCCAAGATGCGCGTCTTGGCCATGCTTCTCATCTTGAACAACTCCACACACGCAACAGAGATGTGCAACTGCTTTTAGTTGCATCCCACCGGCCACATAGCACCGGCTTTCCTACGGGGCCAATTATCTCAGGGCAAGCGAGCAGAAGAGTCCTCCTGAAACGTTGATTGCAAAATCAATAGGCGTTTCATTTTAATTGAATTTCTGAGCTCTGGCAGGAAAACCAGAGCCGCTTCTGCCTCTCCTCTTGCACAGGGACTGTGGTGTAGACAGACAAACGGACCATCCCACCACGGTCAGATGAGCCAATGACTCAAGTTGATCTGGTCTCTGGGGAGCCTAACAGCCTGTGAACTTGATGCTTTCATCAACGACAATAGTTTGGAGTCATCCAAATATCACTTTTCTTCTCCTTCCCCTTCCAAACCATCACACAAATCTAATTTTTCTTCTCCTACCCCACCCTTTTGCTGTTCTCTTGCCACCAGCTTTGACACATCCAGTGAGTCCAGGCGCTTCTTGCAAGAAGAGGTAGAGCAGAGACAACCCATGAGATTATTTGAAGGCAGAATGAGGGGGTTTACATGATATGATGGATGCACGTGACCCAGGAGGGTCCAGCCAGTGGTATATCCCTTAAATAACCATCATCACTGACTCTTGGCTCCAAAAGTTTCCAAGGAAATAGTCCTTGGTTACGTCAAAGAGGTTTTTGGAGGGATGCATTTTTGCTTTCTCCATACAAACCCTGCAGAGCATCCACCAGCATACCCAGACATCATTGCTGAAGATATTACCAACTAAACCCGCTAATTTTCCTACCTGCATCTGCCTCCATGGACCAGCACGTGAAATTTTAGATGCATAAAGTGGATCGATACCAGCTTGTTTGACCACCCGCATTAATTTGCAATTTGAAAGCAGAAACCGCTCGTGCGTAAGCAAAAAGAGAAAGCAGAAAGCAGGTCGGGAGCAGCCCCTGGTGCTTTGAGGGCTTGGGGAGGGAGGGTGGAGAGATGTGAGTGGCTATCAGGGAAGATGAGCAAGACCTCAACCAAACCCAACCTTAATTCGGGCTCTGGATTTAGCAAGGGCTGCTAAATGCCCCCATATTTTGTAGGAACACTACACAGCTCTGCATCCCCCCATCTCTGCTCTAATACCCATCAGTTCAGCAGGACAAGGAAAACCAATGAGGAAGAACTCAGAACAAAGCAGCATTGCACAACTGCAAGCAAAAATGATGTGCAAATCCCCCTTTTTCTCTATTTTCTGTGTTTCCCACGGCACCAAACCCCAGGTTTTGGTGCAAAGCAGCCACTCAGTAGGAATTTCAGAGGAATATATATATCACCCAAAGGGACATTATCCAATATCATCCTGCCTCTCTCCCCTTTCCAGGGCAAATGCACTTCATCAGTGCCTACAAAAAAGATTATTTGAGGTTGAGGGGTTTTTTTTTTTGAACCTCCAACCCCACAGTCCCCATTAATTCTTCCTAAGGGAAACACATTTCCATGGCAGAGCTATCCTGTTTGGAAAAGCCAAACATCTACCTTCAGGCTTATAAAGCAATTGGAAGATGGAGAGATGTGCAAGGAGGCAAATAGACCCCAAAATAAAGTTTAAAAACTCCACTGGGCTAGTGATGAGTACGAGCTGCTCCCCATCCTTATTCCAGTTGCTCCTGTAAAGGGCTCTTTGTGGTCCATGTCCCCAGGAGCATGGCTTCTGGGGCAGCCCCATGCACTTCAAGTTCTTTTCCCCCCTTCTTTTAGAAATTTGACCCATTCACTAATTGCTTTATCACCGCAGAAATCAGGTTTTTGCAGCAAACTGGCCAAAAATGACAAATTCAGTTACTCCTGGGAATAGGAGATGCTGGGGAGATGGCTGCTGCTGCCAGGTGCTGAGATGGGTGACCCCAAAACTCAGCCATGTTTGCTTGCTAAATGGCCTTTTAAAAGGTATTTTGGAACTTGAATCTCCAAGGGATGCTCAATGAAAATGAATCTTAAACCAGGTCCCCGAGATGTACCAAGTCCAAAGGGACTTGTGCGTGGAGGTGCCTTGGAAAGATTCACCCATCCCCACAGGGACAGCGATGAGCAGAGCCCATCCCTGCTGCAAAACTGCTTCACTCACCAAAAAAAAAAAAAAAAAAAATATAATGACATTATAATTGTAAGTTAATTAAAGCAGAAGAGATCAAAGGCACTTTAGACAGATTAATGATACGATGAGTGCCAGAAATTTTCCCCGGTTTATGCATCAACTGCATAGCGAGTGCCTTTTTCCAGGCTCTGGTGCTTTCGTGCATGCCGGGTGGCTTTTTCATATTCCCTGCCTAGTCCCCCCCACCCTTTTTCCTTGCCTCTCTTGATGGATGAAGTATTTGAAGTCCTAACAGCTGCGGGGATTTGTGAGGGA
>NW_020799127.1:1694303-1697099 GCF_003259725.1 Athene cunicularia | reverse complement strand
CTTTTTTTTAAAAAAAAAAAAAAAAAGAGGGTTGGAGAAATTGCAGGCACACGTGTAGATGTGTGTATATATATATTTATATATAATTATTTTTATATATATTTAGCTATATATATTTAGTTACATTCTTTTTATATTTATAAAGAAATAGAGACCAAAAGAAAAACAGGGAGGGCAAGTTCAGGAATAAGCCAACATCATACAAACTAAGGGGGAATGGGATAGTCTTAGAGATACTGAGCACGGCAACATGCAAAAAATAAAAAGGGCATTTTCAAGCTTTCAGCGCGTCACCCCTTGTTTTCTCTCTGTTGGCTGAAGGTGATGGTTTTCTCTTTCTTTTTCTCCCCATGGGATGCTCTTTTCTGTGTTGGGGTGGTGTGTGCAGCCAGGGGACTGTGGGGAGAATTACAGGGAGGTGTCCCTAAAAATCTCATTTTCTCTCTGCCACTGTCTCCAAGAACCACCACGTTTCTGCAGGGAAAAGCAAACTCAAACCCAGATTTAAAAAAAAAAAAAAAAAAAGGAAAAAAACCTCTATAAACATCCCCAAATTGGCAGTCCAAATTAAAATTTCCTGAGGAAGGAGAAAAACTCATCCTGGAAAACCACAGGAGAGCTGGAAAAATGCTCCAGCGCTTCCCCAAAATGTTTCAGAAGGGGACAAAGACCAGCAAAACCATCTCTAGAAATATTCCTACCCTTGTCCCCAAAGGACATCCCTCCATCACAGGATGAGCAAGCGCTGGGGGAAGCCGACTTCTGTAATTGCTGTCTCTAAATGTCTACAGGCAAGGGCCTGACCAGGCAGCAAAAACCCGATGTCAGGTTCACAGTCTTTCACTGAGGTCATTTAAAAGAAGAAAATGGCATTTACATGCGATTTTAAGTAAAAACTCATTCAGACGTGTCAGCTAAATTGGCTTTCTGGGAATTTCTTCCTCTTCGGTGAGAGCAGATTGAGTCCTAGCGCTCCTATAATAACTCCTCAAATCCAGTTATATGTTTCAGCTGTTTTACACGTCTCCCATCCTCAAAATAGACTAAAATACATAAACCATAACTTTTGAACCACTGGTAATCTTGCAGATTTAATTCTGTCTCAAGGATGCTGCTGAGACGGGGGCTGAGCAGCAGCTCAGGGGTTTTTGACGTGACTACGCGCCTGATCAGCGTCATCATAAATCACTGCAAGCCATTCATTATCCCCCCAAATATTGTGAGCAGATTTGATGTCACCTCCACGCACCCGCCCATCACACCTACATAATCAGGACAGTTGACTGACAGCTCGGGATAAGGGAGTAAACAGATACATTGCAGATAGCGCTTTCCACCCGTAAAGTGTTTTTATAAAATATATATTGAAGTGAACAAATAGCACAATGGTTTTAAGACAGAGGAAACAAGGAGATGGCTTATTCAGTGCTTCTCCCAAAGCTACTCCGCATCCATCTCTGCCCAAAAAACCAGTTGGGTTTTGACAATGAGGTGGGTCACGGGACATTTTTCTCACTGGGGATGGCAGACCCTCTGAGCTGCTCTTCTGCAAGTGGTTTTTCATCAGGACGTCCAAATAACAACCAGTGAAACATCTCAGAAGTGTTACAGGGGATTTAGATCTGGGATTTAGGAGGTGTACTCCGGTCCATCACCATCAAGCCTTTAGATGTGCAGAGATGCATCATCTATAGGCAGCTGATGGCAATGGACAGGCTCTAAGGGATGGGGACAAGAATCATCCCAACATCTCCTTAACGCCAAGCCCTCTCTCCCAGCAATTAAACCCTAGAAACCACCATCAGGAGGAAGACTACCCCAAAATCCATGCACATCCAGCTCTGCCTTGCACAGTTCTCCACTGCTGGGTTGCAAAGCAGCTGGAAGGACCCATAAAAGCAGCAACCGTAAATATTTTTGCTTTTGCGAACAAAGCGACCACATTCTTCCAGAGAAGCATCAATTGCTGATGCACCAGTTCCAGCCTGAGGCCCAGAAATTGGGGACCAAGGGGCTTGATGATGCCACAGGGCTAAGTATAGCACATCCTCACTCTGTAATTACGGTGTAGGTGCTTCACAGACCAAGAATAAAAAGAAAAATTCCTAGATCTTGGTGGTCCTCTGTCACCAGCAATTAGCTGTGAAATCTTCCAGCAAAGCAGGTCACCTTCACAACGATATTAAATAGCTTTTTTTTTTTTTTTTTTTTATTGAGGTCAGGACAGAGCAGATTTGGGATTCAACCTTCCTCACCTGTCCAAACCTAGATATTAAGTAATTTTTATTCAATATATACCCAATGCAGATAAACCTGACTTGTCGAACTCACGTTAACCAAATGCACATCTGAGATGGGTCTGTCATGGTCCTCAATGCTCAGCATTCTCCTCTCCACCTGAGTGGTACTCACATGATGGGGCTTCACGTAAATCCTTGGTACAAGCCAGTCTGGAAGCAAAATGAGCCTCCAAAGCCACAGGTTGTGTTCTATCCCATCCTCAGAGCTCAACTTCGGGGGTGCCAGAGGGGTTTTCCTCACTCCAAAACACCCAGGAGCTTTGAGCTGACGTTTCCCTGGCGCAAAAAAGCCAGAGAGCAGTGGATTCTCCCCACTAAAAAAAAAAAAACAAAACAACCCAAACCAAGGAATTAGCGGCTGTCGTGCAGATCATATTTTATATCTGTGTTCAGATAAACACAGATTTTGGCACCCTGCCCAGGCTGGTGAAAGCTTTTATCTCCCAAGAAACACCAGGGACCGGGTGAACTTTAAAAAAAAAAAAAAAAAAAAAAA
>NW_020799127.1:1682277-1694253 GCF_003259725.1 Athene cunicularia | reverse complement strand
TGTGTATAAGAGACAGTCTCTACATCATCTCTCACGCATGTACAGAGAAACCCCATCCTTTGCAAACCTGTTGGGGGACAAAATTCGAGGCTGGACTTGTTGGACTTTCCTTCCTGCTGTAAACTTGGGGTGCACTGATGCTTTTGGCTCAGGTTTTGGGGAGTCAAGAGCCCCCTGAAACCCAGACAAAGGACCCAGAAGAGGATCAGACACAGGGCACAACAGCCTACCAAGTCCCACGAGAAGGGTAGGGAAAACAACCCCCCAGATCCAACTGCGATTCCCAGCACACTGTGCCCCACAGATGGAAACCAGAGTCCTGAAAACCGTTTACCATTTTCCACAGCAAAGCTTCTGGTAAAAACTGTATTATTAATAAAAAAATCAAAAAACTTTATTAACTCAGCCTGCAAAGCTCTTACACTCTCCGTGGGGGGAAAAAAACTCAACACACCCACATTATTTTAAGCAAAAGATCCATTTTGCTTGGTATTTTGCCATCAGCAGCCCTCCCAGAGATATATTTGTGCTGCGTTGTGGCTGCAGGTTTGACATGGGAAAGGGACAACCCAACCCCAGGTTTGTCCTTCCGCATCCTCGCTGCATGGATGCAGCTGGCATTGAGATGACTCTTGTTTTTATACACATATATAAATATATTTACAATATATGACTATATAAAAATATATAAATAAAAATAGGAAAAAAACATCAGAAACCTAGGAGGCGATTAATCACGCTGCACGAGGAGGGAGGCGGCGCGCACTCCAGCTCCGAAGAGCCGCAATCGGATAATCAAGGCAAGCTCTGGCAGCGAAGTGGCATCTCGACATCTTGTTATTCCTTCCGCGACCTCCTCCCCTCCCCATTCTTCCCCTTTTTTTTTTTTCCCTGCACGAATCCATCTCCTCGCCCTCTTTCCGGAGCAGATTTCATCAACTTGTCACCCAGAGACAACAAGCCGGGCTGTGAGTGTGATGCAAAAAAAAAAAACAAAAACATCAGCAAGAAGAGGGGGGGAAAATAAATAAATAAACACACCCAAATCTTGATGCTCTAGCCCAATGACGTGAAACCTGCGAAGATATCCCTAAGCTCGCGGCATTTTTGGCTGGAAGAGCTAACAGCAGCTTCTTGCACCAAAGTGAGCAAAGGCAAAACCAGAAGCAGGCAAGAATACGAGACAAGCCTTGCTGCAAGCGTGCAAGACATGATGGGCTCAGCTTGCATCAAAAAGAAAAAGCCAAGCCAGGCTCTAGCACATGCTGGGATGGAATTAATTTTGTTTGCAAAGTAAAAAAACAAAAACAAAAACAAAAACCAACTTGTTTTTTATTTTCCTTTCCTTATTTTCTGTTGGCCTGGGAAATGTAGAGGGATGGGGCCAGGAGGGATCTCCACTGCGTTGGCTGCACAGTCCCATGCCTTGGCTGACAAGGGGAGGACAAATGAGAGCGTTTAGGCAGTAATTAGGCAGTAATGACCTACTTGGAGGTCTCTACCGTGCAGGAAATAACCTGAGCCGGGAGTCGGGCAAAGCGAGCTTGAGTGTACTCAGCAATTTATCAGGTTATTGCTGGCTCGCGGGGAACCAGCAACTGAGTCATTAACCCCATTATGGACTTCTGCTCCTCACAGATACCTCTTAAATAAAAAACATTTTTTATGAAGTTCAGACCCTCAGTTACCCTAAACTGGGAGCTTCTGGGCTCCTTGAGCCTCTTATAGCAAAGCAAAGGAGCATCACCACAGGCACTAGAGCATGCACAGCCACCTTTGCAGAGATAGTGTGAAAAAAAAAAAAAAAAGGGTTCTTTAGCCCCAAAGCTCCAGCTTTTCTTCATGCCTGGTTAATGCACCCACCCCCTAAACAGAGCCTTTTTACAATACTTAAGCATCTTCCTATTGCTATATATAGACGTTCTTACTTAGTCTGACGGAATTGATTGTACTTTGGGGGAAGAACCACATCTTTGTCCAAGTTTCATATTTTTATACTGCCAAGCTCATGCAAATTTAATGAGGGTTTTGGCATGCTGGCTGATCTGGAGCAAAAGCACATGTTGGCTCCTCGAACCCTTCTTTGTCAGGTATGGAGCTCACCTGGCTCCAAGAGACCCCCAAACCCAACTGGGAGATGCTCAACAAGGCTCTGGTTGCTGGTGAGGGCGTTGAACGAGATCCCATCCTCCTGCAAATGAGCTGGAAATAACATGAGCCTGTGTGTGGTTTCTAGTAATCCTGGAGGTTTTTTTGGCAGGGAAGGCTGCAAAGACAAACCCCCATACTGTGACAGAAGCAAGTGTTTCCAAGCCAGGCACCAACAGAGCTGGGTTTCTGCTTTGAATCCAAGTTCAAGATTTTGCTTCCTTCCAGTTGACTCACTCCTCAAAGATGCCAGTAGGATACAGACAGCTTGCAAGCAGCAAGGGGAGCAGACCTTTAACACTGAATTTTTGGCCATCCAACCAAAAGAGAATCCCAAACCAGGCTTCACCTTCACTATCCGAAATGTCTTTAGATAGTCACATCTGGGCCGTGACCATGCTCTTAATAGTCAACCAGGAAAAAAGGAGATATCTGAGCAAGAAAGTAAAGAAAAAGGACACTAGTCCAAGATAACAGCACCCTAAGGGCACTTGTTTCTCTCTGCTGAACCTTAAGAGAAGGTCCACAACCTGCTCTGGTACCAATATCTTCACTGCAGGTACCAAAACCCAGGCAAAGTGCCTCCTCCTCCCGCAGCATCCCCTTTCCCAAAGCTTCAGGGATCGGGTCCCCACCAGGATTTAACAGAGTGTGGCCATCAGAGATGCTTGCAGTGCAGAGCAGCCTTAATTACCACTACACCTCATTTACTCCCCGGGGTGGTATCACCTTTGCAGCATCGCTGCAATGCCTCATCGCAGTGTTAACGCGCTGTGACTTACACAACATCTTCTCTGCCACGCCGCCGTGCCCCACGCCCGGGTATTAGCGCAACCGATCCAGTCCTCGACCTGTCACGACGTCTTAAAATCAACGGCAGGACAACTCCGGGTTGCACAAGACAGCCTGGAAATGGCGTGAATAATTCATGAGCAAGACGTGGAGAGCGATGCGACATCGCTGGCGTGTGCGGCGGGGATCCCGTGGGGTCCAGCAGCAGTGCTGGAGCAGAGCAGGATGAAAAGCACTTGGCAAATAGATCAGTTGCCAAAGAAGTACGGAAGGAAAAGATTAAAAAATGATAAACTAATAAATATATATAATAAAGCAGGTTTTGGCATTGAGAAGTGTTCACACTGGTTCCCAGAGGTGCATCCTTGTGTCTCTGGAAGCAATGATCTGGGATGAGCAAAGCTTTCCCTTCTCACAGGGAAATCACTCTTATTTTTGTGGTATGATGAGGATCAAGTGAAGCATGGGGCGGGGGGATGTTGCAAAAAGCTCACCCAAAACCCAGAAACAAGGGGTGCTGCAGAGAGGAGAGACTTGGCACATGATGGGGCAGGACCTCAGGCAGCACAAGCCCTATACTGAGTGATTATTCACCAAAAATACAACATTTCACCCTGAATGTTTCCTCCCCCCAAAACCATTTAAATCCACATGATGTGCAGAGCATGTAAAGCAAACAACCATGCAAATCCCACCCACTCGAGACAGGAGGAAAACAGCCTTGGACAGGGGCTTTACCTCATGCTGCTTGTATTCAAGAGCCTCCCAGTTTAATTTTATTCTCCCCATTTTTTCAGCATCTGCAACCAGGAGGTTACATATAAAGCATCATTAACGACCACAGCGCAGGCAGGGATGGGGTTTGAATCACATCCCACAAGCATACCAGGGGCTACTTGGGTCCTCCTGAAGCCTCCAACTGTGTTAATGGGTTTATCCCTAAATTACAGAGGATTATTTCTCCCCTCCTTTCCTTCCCAGATGCCAAATAAGAGGCTGAGCAGGAGAGGGAGATGAGCAAGGTCACCCAGGAGCCTTTCTAAGGGTTGAACATTAAATCAACGCTCTTGAGCTCGGCTGCACAAAGTTTTTTTAGGATGCTGGGACTATGGGCAAAACACAAGCCGGTAGATCATTGAGTTACCCAGCTACACCTTTTTCAGATCATAAAGAAAGCAGTTTCTGCTCTATGAGCACCAGGAAACCTCTTTCTGTTGGAAAAAAAAAGGAAAGGAGAAAGAGTACTGTGGGCAAAGTCCCAGCGGAGGAGGCAAGTGCTTGGCTACCTCTTTGCCACAAACAGAAACGTCCCCAGACTGGGACATAAATAATGGGGCTGGTTGTGCAACCAGGAGCCAGCAGCTCCCTGCAGCCTCCCCAGGACTTTCATCATCGGCACTGCCACCAAGGGAGATCAGGCGGCCATGGACAAGCCACATCACAGCTTTCGGGGTCATGAAAACCCCCTCGTCCGCTGAAGCATCCCCAGGAAGAGGGCGAAGAGTTGCTCCGGAGACAACAGGTAAACCCAGACTTGCATTAAAAGACCATGACAGATGATGGGTTTGCAACAGTTAGAGGCACACCGGCTCCCAGACGTGTTTCTGCTCATTCCTGATTTCAATTTCCTCCCATCACCGGCTTCGTTTTCCAAAGCAAATCATTTGCAACTACAAAGCTGCTCCATTTTGACAATTTCAGAACATAAAAACCTATTGCAATCACTCCGAAACATCTTCAAAGCGGCGCTGCTGTCAGTCAATCACCCTTCCCTTACCTCCACAAAGGCAATCCACAGAAAAAAAGGTTCATCCAAAACCACTGACAGAATTTAAGCTGCTCTTCTGTCTCCCAAATCAAAAGATCTTTTATGAAAACTGAACCACTTATGAGTCTATATTTGAGGGGGGGTGGGATGTGTATATCAAGGGATCGTTTGGCTCTGTAGCTAAACTTCTCCTTGCAACCACAAAGACTAGAAAAAAACCCTATGGCTTAATAATCCCCCAAAACCTAGTTTTTTTCCCTCCTGACCATGTGCCATTTCATCTCAGCTCTCTGCTCCTGTGTTGGTGACGAAGAAAAACATCGGTCCCTGGAGCACCAGGCAGGTGTAGAACAGGCTGCAAGCAGAGCCAGTCACAATCAATCCAATCTCTTTTTTTTTTTTTGTATGAAAAATTGTGTTAAGGTAAAATTTGCGCAGAATTGGGAACCCTCCACGCTTGTAATTACTTACTTTAATGTGCTGTTTGACAGCTCTCGTGATTACTGTAGTTTTAAGGCTCCCGGCATCTCATCATAGCGCGAGCAGCTCAAGCTTTGGGAAGAGAAATGCCAATTTCTCCCCCTTGTGATTGCACAGAAAATCTTGGGAATTCAACCAAAATGTGCCCAAGCTGGAAGATAAACAGGGAGACCCTCCGCATGCCATGATTCCTCCTGTTATCTCTGAGCCCAGCTAATTCTCACCAAGCCGTTGCTAAACCATTTACCGTGTGAAATGGCACGTCCAAAGGGACTGTTTAGTTCTTTCCCCTCTAACCAGATTAGGCAAAGCAGTTCTTGGGCATGCCAGTAATCCCAGCTGGCATTCACCAGGTCCGGCACCCCCTGTGCCAAGCTGGTGACCCACAGCCAATGACTTACTCCAGTTTTGAAAAGAGATATTTAAGGTTAAGAAAAAAAAACAAACAACTTGCATCCCCAGCTCTGAGCATCGAAGCCAAGAGGAGCTTTGTGATCTCTCCAATGGGGCACCCAAACCCGCTTCCTGAGTCCCCCGAGACCACAATTTCTCCATCCAGATGGACAGATGGACAGATGGACAGAAGACCAAGCCACAGTGTCCTCCACTTCAGTTCAAGCCCTCCAAAGCCCCTGGGGCCCCTTGCAAAACCATTAATCCCTTATTTCTTTTTCAGAGCACCAGGAAAACCCCACCGGGGGTCCAGCAAAGCACAGCAGCATGGAAATATCCATCTTTTCCCAAAATATACAGCCCCAGCAGGACCAGCAACAGCTTCATCTCATGCAATTCCCATTCCCCTGCCCCAGGCACGTGCAGACCTCCAGATAAAGACGTTTTCATATTTAAAAGTCTCCTTTGCCTTGTCTGCACTTTTCCTACTGATAATGAAAATGTATTTACATCGGTGGATTTTAATTTAATGACACGATGCTTCCTTTCCCCTCCTTAAAAGCCTGGTTCTTACATTTATTTCCTGCCATCGCCTGGTAACACTTGAAGTGAGCAATTCAACCCGGGAAGCAAGGACATTAGTATAAAACTCTTAAACTATAGGTAGGGGGGAAAGAAAAAAAAAAAAAAAAAAGAGAATAATAGAAGATTGCGAGTTATATGGTACGAGCAAGGGAGTGCCAATAGAAATGCTCATGGTCAAGGGTGAGATGAGAAAGGCTGTCTATAAATTAACTCCACCTGTGTCTATATATACCTGTGCTGATCTAGCAGCAAGCAAAGTACACGGTGTTCTGGTGAAATGAAAGAGAAGACAAGGAAAGAAAAGTGCAGAGGGATAAGTGGGCAGTGACGGGGATAAATACGATGGAAACGGGTCTGGCAGCAATTCTGCCATCCCCTTCCAGCATCTCCCAGCTCCAAGAGTTGGTGCGAGGATGGGAAATAAGAGTGAAAAAGTAGGTGTAGGACACAGATATGGACAGGAGCTTTGGCAGGCAGAGTAGATGGGGAGATGCTTTGGACACAGGAGGCAGCACGTCTCCTGGAGCAATAAAAATCACACCTGTCTCTGGAAACTCATGCCTATTTTCCCTGCAGAGCCTGAATTTGGGGTCTGCAACACCCCTGAGGAAGCAAATACCCAGCCTTGGATCTGGGAAACTCAAGCATTGGAAAGGCATCCCCCATCTCATCCCATCTCAGTGCTTGGAGGAAAGAAAAATTGCACTAAAAAGCCAAGTTGTGGCACGCTTGGAGTGGGAGGTCAGTGAAGGACACACAGACAACATCAAAAAGGGGTGGTTACCCTTTCAGAAGATCAGGATTCTTATCTCAAAATATCGCCCCTAAGCCAGGCCGTGTAGCTTAGACATGTTTGGTGGTAGGTCCCCAGCATCCCCAGTTCCACACCAGCATCCTGCCATTTAATAGGCCAACTTTGCAGCTATTTCAGGAAAAACGGCCCGATTTCACTCAAGTCCTAAATGAGCACATCATGCCATAACGCCTCCATTAGCCAGCTTACAAATCCCTCAAAACTATCCCATTAATTACTCTTTCCTCCTGATTTATAGAAGCCCCGTGACTTTTCTGCCGCAAACCCACACCATTCCATTGCTTTCCATTTACCTTCACACCCATTAGCAAAATGAATTAAGCTTTTAGCCATGGTTCTAAATAGCACAAGCAATTCCTGTTCGTCTACTGCCCGGGATGTTTTGTATTTAGGAGGAACCTAAATTCGCAGAAAATGCATCATTTTCCTCATTTGCAGCAAAAAATAATATTGGAGGTTGCATGGAATCTTTGTTTCCTTGCCCTGAGACGAGCTTCAGGGAAAAATTTTGCTCCATCAAACCTCCGCCAGCACCGGTGTTTCACTGACATTCAGGGTGGTGGGAATCGGGCAAAAAAGGGCTGATTTTTTTTTTTTTCCCCCCCAAATCTGGTTTGGTTGGGTTTTTTTTGGTTTGGGTTGTTTTTTTTTTTTTTGCACAAACTGGTGCAATGCAGCACAGTTGGCTCATGGGAGGCTGCACACAGGAGGCAGCCAAAGGGACATGATGCATCCTCAGAGAGCGGACACCAAGCAGCATTTCCCATCTCCCAGATAAATGCTCTAATTACAGGGAACACTAATTAAACTGCTTATTGGGCCAGAGGAAAGACGAAATAGAGCAGCGCCCAAAAACCAGGACATCACTGTCATGGGGAAGACCCCAAAAAGCAGGTCTGGACGTCAAACATGCCCCCAGGGATGTGTCCTCTATGCCAGGCACTGCAGCTGATGAATTTATCCCAGCAGCTCGGAAAAGCTCCGGACCAGGCTGGGATATATGGAGCAGCTCGAACAGATGATTCAAATCCCCCCCTCAACATGCAGCCAGTGCAAAACCCATCATAGCGAGGAAAGCCCGTGAGATAAGGCCAAGAAAACCCTTTCTGAAGCCCACCTTCTCCAAAAAATCCTACAAAGCACAAACCCTCCTGTACCAAAAGACATAATTAAAAAAATCTTTTTCTTAAAAATCATAATTTCCAGAAGAGCCCAGATTTAAATCACGTTAGGAACATACCATGCTTCCTTCAATGCAGGTGGTGAAGAGATGCAGGACAAGTCCCAGCTTTCCTTCTCCAAAATCAGCATCTTGGCTCCTCCAGGCACAAGCTCACAACCAGACAAAGCAAACTGGTGAAAATTAGGTTCAGTTGAACCACTTTTTTCTCTGGCTTTGGGGAAAAAAAAAAAAAAAAAGACTAAAAGGACCAGCAGCAAGAACCCACACAACCTCTCCAGCCCAGGAACCATCACAGGTACCACCTGCTCCTGATAAACTACAGGTGATGCCCCATCTGGAGCAAATAAACTTCTGCCTCCCCACTTACATTCGGCTGCAAAATTTAAGGGGAAACTGCAAAATTTATGGGGAAACTGCAAAAAGCCGCTCTTTCTTGCAGGAGCAAACCCATCCTTTTGCAAACGCCCCTTGGGGAAGAATTTCCACCTCCTGCTGAGGTCAAACCCAGCACCTTAATCCAACCTAGGCTGAATTTAGCTCCTTGCCCCCCTATTCATGCTCTTCCCCAGTAACAAAACTCTCCTTCCTTATTGCATTTTAAAAAGATTAAGTTTAAAATGTTAGGGAGGGGGGAGCAGAATGGCACCACTTGGTGCACGTGTTCAAGGTGCCCATCACATCTCTAAAAGGGGCAGATTTCAGTATTATAAAGGGGAGGAGGGAAAATACAGAATTATTTGGCAATGAATGGATTTTTCTCCTTGTGTTTCCAACCTACTGCAAATCAAAGTATACCATATTGCAACATGCTGCTGAAATAAAGACGAGGTTTTAGCTGAGCCTGGGCCATCCTCAGCATGCCCAGTGCTTTATTAATAAAGATCTTTTTTTCATTTCCCCGGGCTGGCTCTGACTTGTGTCACCGCCTCGGTGACACCATGCAAATAGGAGAGGGATGTTCACATGGCGCGATGGATGGAAACAAATAGGTCAGGCTGTAAAACAAGGACTGGCTGTCACCTGGGCATGGGTACTTGCTCCCACGGTGCTTGCTTCATCTCTCAGCAGCTGCAAAGGAGCTGGATCTGGCCAAAATTTAAGCACTTAGTCCTTGCTAATCACAGCAGCAATGTTAGCATCACCACGGAGGTGCTTAAGTGCTTTGCTGGCTGGGTTTGAGTGGGATTTTTCTGCATTTATGTGTCTTTTGGGAATTCACTTTTTTTTTTTTTTTCCCCTTGTATGTGTAATGGGAACATTACAGATGGGGTAAATATAGGGACAATTTAAAGCAAGTCATTAAGAAGAAAAGCCCTTGAAGTAAATAAATCCAGGGTGGGGGGGATGAATCTAGTGGTAGGAGAGGCTCAGAGCAAGGTAAGGAAGGTAAAAACAGGTTGTTTGCGGGCTGAGATACACCTCAGCTACTAAATATACCCCCCAAAAGTGCTTATTTCATCCCACTGCAGCATCCTGTCCCATCACGTCTTGCACTGTTCTGTGTTGGGGTATTACAGACTTAGAGAAAAATGGCTTTTTTCTACTCCTTGCAGCTTTTCCCTTTTTCTCTTTCCTTGTTAAGGTCTCAGCTACAAATTTACTCAGAAAAGGGGGGGGAAAGGGGTTTTTTTATGCAGAGGACTGGCCAGCTCATGAGCAGAGTGGAGAGCCTCAGTATCCTCTTTTTTTAACCCACAAAGGGTTAATCCATCTAAGAAAGGGAGAGGAAAAAGAAGTCAAATAAAGCCATTACATCCCATCCCCACCCAGCCTGGGCAAGGCGGATAAATGGGGGAAAATTGCAAGAAGGTGCATAATGACCCCGAGTTATTTCCGAGCGATTATGGAGGATAACAGTTATTACAGGCAAGAACGGGGAAGGTTAAACGGCCTGATCCTGGCACAACGCAGCCGTGCTGCTGTGCTTAGTGCCGTACAGCTGTTTTCACAGGGAATGGGGGATTTTGAGCCTCTGAAAATATCCTCTTGGTGAAGAGTAATTTTCTAAACCCCTGTTGGTGCGGGAAAAAACGAGCCTCGGTCACGCGACGGGGAAAACTGCCTGAATTAAGGGTGTTTAGGGGCTTGTAGCGCTGGAAATGTGCTACCATGGACTGATGCTCTGCTACAGCATTTCCTGAGTGACCCTGGGCAAGTTCTTTAACCTCTGCTGCAGACCCGCTTCCGGCTGATTCAATAAAAATCATCATTTCTTTAAAATCAAATCCCTTTTCCTAGAGAAGATCTCAGCAAAGACACCAGTTTTTACCCTTTCCTTGGAGAAATATCGGAAAAGCTCACTGTATCCAAGCCCACGGAGCAAGATGCTGGGAGGATGCAGCTATGGGACAGGGCGAAGCAGGGAAATACGGGAAACCACGAGAGACATGAAATCTGGGAGCACCGACCTCCCTCCCCGTTCCTGCCAGTGACACGTTATTCGGCTTCTCCCATGAGAGACAGTAATTTTTATGGTGGAGCACACTCGTCTCCCTATTATAGGAATGATTTAATTAACTTGGAGAAATGTAATTAATTTTAATTGTTCGTGATAATTCATTGTTTAATACGATATTAATAATTATTAAAAAAATCATAATGCCCAGTAACTGTCCTATAATGTGCTAATTAAACTCTCATATAGGAAGCACTTAATTTAAAGCACTGGGAAATTGTTTCTGGCCTCCAGAGCCTGAGTCAGTGACCCAAGAAGCTGGAGTGAGGCGAGAAGGGAGGTAGGGCTGCGCCCACCACACCCCCAACCCCAAATCCCCCTGCAGCCATCGGGCTGGGCGGGGATGAACCTGGATACTCCTTTTCCCTGGGATTTTTGACTTCCTGAAATTATCTGCATGGGGTTCATCCCTCTCTCCAGCAGCTCTCCGCACCCCAAGAACGATGCTCTGTTGAACTTTGCAAGGTGGAAAATGGTTGTTTCCGCGTCCTCTGCTGTTCTCGTAACCATCTTAAGTACTTAAATATACAATTTCCATCAAGGAATTACATGCTGCTGGCAGCCTTTTAAACCAGAGAAAGGACCCCCCGTGGAACTGTTTGCTTTCTTGGAGTGGTATCATCTTCGACGAAGGATTTGTCCTCTAATTGCACCATCTGTGCGTTGGGAAGATGCAATTGCATCCCTTGTTTTGCTAATTTTTTTCCTCTCTTTTTTTTTTTTTTTTCCCCAGCCCAGGGCTTGGATGCTCAGACTTGCCATGTCCCAATGTCCCCTCTGGTCCTAACGACCCCCCAGCTCAGAACTTTGATGCTCAGACCCACCAGCCACAAGACTCCAACTTTAAGGTAGTTTAGTGGGAAATAGGTAATGTGTACCAAAGCAGCACCCAGCAGGGTGTGGGACCCTGTTACACCAGCTCTGTGTGTGTGTGTGTCCCACGCACATGATCCCCCTGTGTCACACACAGACCCACAAACCCATCAGGATGATCCCAAGCTGCAAGGCTAAAACAGGGACAGAAACAACTAATCTGGGTCAAGGAGGTGATACCTGCTGCCAGCTGGGCGCACGTTTACTCACAAAGTGCCTGGCTCATGATGGTGATTTGAAGATGGAGGAGTTGGGGGGCTTTGCTGCACTCTCACGAGTCGGTGCTCCGAAAAGCATCAATTAAATCCTCAGTGGAGGTGTCAAAAAGCACCTCCATCCTCCCTCACCCACAGCGGCAAAGCTGCGTTTTCCCGAATAGTGTGGTTAGGACCTCAAAATCCGTTTTTGTTGTTTTTGTTTTTGTTTTTTTTTTAACCCATTAAGGGCTTGATCTCTGAATATCCCTTACAAAAAAGAGCTGGGGG